>NW_013952661.1:175075-182822 GCF_001266775.1 Austrofundulus limnaeus
AGGATTTCTTCTTTCAGCCCTTTCTTAAAAAATTAAAATAAATTAATTAATTTCTTATTTTATCTAATGCTAAATATTCTGTTTTTATTTGTACATTAATAAGATTAATATATTTTGTTACATAAAATGACTATGTTCCCAGCTTTTTTGATGCAACAACTGCAACACAGAGAAAAATAGGAGACACACATCCATCTTGCTACCCTTATGAGGACTTCACACACACACACACACAGCGCTCACAGCTTCTCTGCCTCATTCTGCTGCTCCCGTTTTTAACACCAGGCAAAAATGCATTTAAAACAACTGACGTTAACTTTAGATTACAGTTTGAAACGCTCCGGCATTTTTAAAAAGAAAAACAACACGGACACACTGATTACAGTGCGGAGCGAAAGTGAAAGTAAAACATGGTGCTGAGCACCCGTTRSGTAAAGAAACTTAAACACAGCTGTTCTTTCTCCCCTCATATTCCGACACAGAGGGTAGAAACAGCTAAATTAGACAGTTAAAACACATTTACAGTTCATGACTCACCCTTATTTTTGTAACATTCATCCTGTGTTGTCCGCAAGCACTTTCCGCCCTGTTGTGGGTCCATTTCCTTGAGAAATAAAACTTAACCAGACACTTTGAAGAAGCTCTGACGCTGGTAGTCTGTGTAAATAATAATGTGGGTTTACACACCCCAGATCCGAACATTTTGACTTCTGAACTTGCATATTCGGCATGATGCTATGAACTACAAAATCTCAAAGCAAGGAAAAAAATGGCGGACTATGAAATCCAGTTGGCCGGAAATACATTACCATAAATGGTAGTTCCGAAGAAAAATGTGTGACGAAATAAACAATGAAACGAAATAAGCAACAGCAGATTTTGAACAAACTGAAAAATTTGACCCATAAAAAATATAAAAATATCTTTGCAGTAACTGGACAGAATAAATTAAAGTTTTCTACACTCCTAGACACTATAATTGCACAAAAAATGGTTTATAAATGCAAAAAAGTGCATTTAGCATGATATATCTCTTTTAAAGAAGAACCTGTCCAGAGGACCTACTTATGTTTTCTTTTGATTTTTCTACTTGGGTTACTGTGACGCATCGGGAAATAAGAGCTGTTGTTCGTGAAGGAGTTGAAGTTTTTGTTTTGTTTTACTTAAACAATATTACTACTTGAAATTAATTTTTGGAAAATAGGGGCAGATATATATTTTTTTCTAATTTCATTTTACTTGTGATTTGTATTTTTTTCTTGTATATAGAATTTTTGTTTTTAAATGAAACAAATAAATAAATTAATCTAAATACCACAATCTAAGGACACTCTAAAAGATGGAAATTAATATCAGCCTAATAAAAAAATGACAATGCATGAGCATGAAAAAAGAATTCCATACAAATAAACACTACAAAAGGTAAGGAAATTTATGTTTGGTATATTTTTTTTTCTTTGTTGTAACACAGCTTCATGGCAAAAAATCTTATAAATGGAAACTGGCCTTCAGTTTGGACATTTATTTGCCGTTGTTTAACCAGGCAAATCCCACTGAGATCATAGTTCTCTTTTTCAAGAGAGGCCTGGGCCTGAAGATATCCTATTTGTCCATGTTTCTGTGGGTGGGAAAACTGGAGTACCCAGAGAAAACACACGCAAGCACAAGAAGAACATGTAACCTCCACACAGAAAGACCCCAGGTCTGAACTGGAGGTCGAACCAGGACCTTCTTGCTGTGAGGCATTGGTGCTAACCACTGAGCTTTCATGCTGTGAGATGACACTAAGAATCATGCCAATTAATGTTAAAGCTTGGTTTTGCAGAACGCAAGCTTGAAGTTTCCCTATCCAGATCAGCAATGTTGCAACAAAGAAATAACCTACCAAACACAAATTTCTTTACTTTTTGTGGTTTAGATTTTAAATATGAGTGTCACAACAAAACAAATGGAAACTAGACACCGCATAGCGGTAACATAATGACCCCCGCATGCAGAAAAGCACCAGAACTCAGAAGGTTTTATTCCTAATAAATGTCATGCTACTAGGTGCATCCCAAAATCATAGTGGCTTGGGGGGGGCACTGTTTTGTGGGGGGGGGGCCGCATTGGTTGACCTGATGGATAGCCCCTCATCAGAGCAAAACAACCAACGAAAATTTGAAGCTCCTATGTTTAACAGTTTTTGAGTGATAAACATTTTTGTATGTCCAGATACCCCTTTTTCAGATAAATTGGGGGTCCGGGGTGGTGGGGCACTGATTGGTGGGCCTGATGGATAGAGCTTCATTGGAGATAAACAAAAGAAATCTGAAGCTCCTATGTTTAACAGTTTCTGAGTTATAAGCATTTTTGCATGTCCAGACACCCCCTCTTTGAAAGGAGCCCCTCCTCAAATATGGAGTCTATTGTAAAACTGTTGGCTGGCACAGTGTAGGTCGGACTCATCTACAGTCCTGCCAAATTTCATGTTGATTGGTGCAGCCGTTTTTGTGCTACGGTTGATCAAAAATCACTGAAAAAAAGAGAATAAATAAACTATGAAAACAATATGGCTCCCGCTTACGCTTTGTGTGTGGGGGTCATAATAAGGTGACATACCTCAAACTTGGTTGGAGTAGCAGAGGTGTTGTGTGCTGTGCTGCCTCCTAGCTGCTCTTTGAAACACTCTGCAAAAGGCAGCAGGAGACCCATGGCCAAGATCTTGGAACAGAGCCTTTCAGCCTCCTCTGGTTCCTCTTGCTGCTGCTGCAGGAACAGCTTTTCCAACAAAGTACGACCTGAGCATCCACAGATCAATCACAGAAACACACTGTGCATCAGTCAAGCTGCAACCTTTAGATTAAATTATGGAATGTCACAAATCTAATTTGAATACTGAATGTTAATTTAATAGAGGTACATGTTATAAAGACTAAGTTGTCTGTGTTGTCTTACTGCCTCGATCATGTCGTCATTATAAATGAGGATTGTTTCCCAACTGACTTACTTATTAAAATAAAGGTTTATTTTGAAAAAGTTGTTACTCTGTTCTGGATGACAGAGACCCAGTAGATTTGACTGAGGTTACTTGACTGAATCTTTTCTGTGATTTTAATTTTTTTGTTAAACTGCAACACAAATGGGATATACAACACATTATATTACAAGGTCAGTGTACATTCAGGCTGTTCCTTTTTACATTTGAAACGAACCAAACCTAATTAGTGAACTAAATAGATTTAGGGATTATCTAAATCCACTAGAAAAGCCCATTCACCAGCAGGCCAAGGTTCCTGCTTCAACCAATCACCAGCAGGCACAGGCTTCAGCTACTAGATCTGAGCTGTGGTCACTAACGGAGCAGTTATAATTCCTATTACTTCTGAGCCCCAC
This sequence comes from Austrofundulus limnaeus, assembly GCF_001266775.1. Taxonomy (NCBI): domain Eukaryota; kingdom Metazoa; phylum Chordata; class Actinopteri; order Cyprinodontiformes; family Rivulidae; genus Austrofundulus; species Austrofundulus limnaeus. The sequence goes on from NW_013952661.1 coordinate 178,451, forward strand.
AGGAATTCGGCCATCTTGGATCAAAGCTGCCAATTTGTCTTTTTTTCAGGTATCTGAAACTCCTCTTACAGCTTTTAACTTACAGATTTAACAATCACTCAGCACAGGCCTAAGGCATTGGAGATCAAACAATATCAAAATATTTTTGCTGCAACAAAGCATGCGAGCATGGCCAAGCCTCAGAAACTGCCCATTTGCCATAAAACATCAAGGATAAATAGCCTCCACTTACAAGGTCAAATCTGAATGATCCTTTCTGTGTGCCATACCAGACCAGCATTCATCACACTCACATGGTCATTTGGTGACATCACCTTAGCCCCGCCTCCTGCTGGATGTTTTCCTTTTACACTGTGACTCATATAGATTTCTACCTGTGCTTTGTGACCAGTTGATGTTGCATGCTTATCTCAACACTGTTGGCTGAATTGTGTGAGCATGACTGAGTGACGAATGCTATGCCTTGTTGTTTGCATACCTTTGACTCTAAATCACACATACATGATCCAAATTGCTCCAAACAGGAAATGTTTGACCTTTGTTAACCTCTAAGGAGGCGTACAGGATTTCAGTGGAATTTGACTCAACAGTGCCCCCTAGAATAGATCAACAATTATAGCTCACTAATACATCAACAAATCTGCACCAAATTTTGAGTGTCTTCAGGCAGCACTGCTCTTGAAACCAGGAGGACTCAGGATAAGTGATGATGGAAAATGAGATGTTGGCCATTTTGAATTTGTGTGGGTTTGAGAGCTTTTAGGCCCTCCTAGACCCCTTTCACCTGGTGTTTGGTGAGTTTTGGAGGTTTTGAGGGGTTTTTGGTTCTCTTTACCTGGTTTTTGGTGGCTTTTGGATATTTTGAGTGGTTTTCAGTCCTCCTAGGTCTCTTTTACCTGGTTACCTTTATTTTATTTTAACAGGGAAGTCAGTTGAGAATCAATTCTCATTTACAATGACGACCTGGTCAAGAGGCAGCAGTACAACACAAAACGTCAGAACAATGTTAAAACAAAGACATGGCACAGACAGCATTGAGTAAAATTAAACATACTATAACATGATAAACCAGGAAAAAAAAAACAAAATAAAATAAAAAAGGAAACTAAAACCAAGTACAGTGATCTTTTACTATTAAGTGTATCGAACTTTTAAATGAGGATAAAGAAATGAATGAGTCCAGTTTTAAGGTTTGTTGCAGATGGTTCCAGTCATCTGCAGCAGAAAACTGAAATGAGGAGCGACCAAAGGTGGTACGTGCTTTTGGTATGAGATTGATGAGGTCACTAGAACATAGACTATGATTTGGTTTGTGAACAGTGAGAAGTGCATGTAGGTAACCTGGCATTTTTCCAATGAGGGTTTTGTAAATGAACATGAACCAGTGAATAGATCTGCGAGAATGAAGAGATGGCCAGTTTATCAGGGAGTGCAGATCATAATGTGTGTTTTAAATGAAGCACCAGTGACAAATCGGATAGCAGCATGATGACTAAAGTCCAGTTTGTGAAGAAGTGTTTTAGAGACAGACCTGTAAACCACATCACCATAGTCTAGGATTGGAAGGATTTGTCCATCCTATGGTTTGGGAGGGTTAGGGGCTCTCCTAGGACTCTTTAACCTGGTTTATGATGATTGTTGGAGATTTTGAGGGTTTTTTGTCCATTCCAGGCCCCATTACCCAGTTAATGGTGGTACTGAGGTGTTTTCTACCCTTTTAGACATGTTTTACTTAGTTTTGAGGGGTTTTATCAGAGGGCTTATCAGAAAAAAGCATTGGTTAAAACACGTTTAACATTTTAGACTTTTATCATAGCCTAATGAAAAAAAAGAATACTAAATTACAAAACCATTACCGCCCACAAGTCTGGGAGGAGCAGAACCTCTACAGGTTCTGACTGAGCTGTTATCTGCATCCATAAACTTTTTTGGAAAAATTGAAAAAAAAAAGCATTTGTGAAATTTGATGACAATCACCTTTCACTGACCAATTTCCCAGTCTTTGCTGCCTTTTCATTTGTTTAACATAAATGTGTCACATGCATGAATCAAATTCATTCTTTGCGCTGTTTTTATATTTATTTCTTTGACATAGTGGAGGCAGCAGGAGTCCTGCGAACCTCGCTGCTGCGCTTTGGGACACAGCTGATGCTGTGTCTCTGCCTGTCTCTCTCCTTCTGCAAATGATTCAGGAGAGAAACGAGACATTATTTAATGTTTGCAATTTACAACCACTAAATAACATTTTTTGAGCTTTCTTTTATTGGTGCCTACTTTGCGTGTTTTGCCACGCGTTGTTCTCCATTCTCCTTGTCTGTGTGACTGATTGATTGACAGCTGCGATCCATGAGGGAGGAGGCCTCAGCCCTAGGCTGCTGTAATTTGTCCAGCCCAGAATCAATCATGACTAATGGGCCAATCTACCAGTTGTGTGTACCGATAAGCATAACTTTAAGAGAAAATCAAAACAATAATAAAAAAAAAACGGCCAGGCCCAAAATCACTACCGGCCCACTGGGGAAGTCCGCGCTGTGCCTGATGGCCAGTCCAGGCGTGCTGCTGAGGAAATAATCTGTAGTGATTAGAAGTCCAATCTGCAGGTGTACAGCTGCGCTCTGAGAAGATCAGCTGGAGACGCTTTACCATGGTTCCACAAACCAAATGCACACTGCTGTGACCAGGGAGCTGTGGTGAAACTACCTGCCTGTGCAACAATGGTGACATCAGAGCTGCTAATTTCTGGAAGATTCCATGTGGTGAAAAATGGTCTCCATGTATAACTCCAGACCCCAGCCTGCCAGAACACTACCAGTAAATGCAGGTTAGAACTAACCCATTTCTTTCCAATTAAAATTTACCAAATATTTTTCAACCATAAATATGTTTTCCTTTTATATCTGCACAACAAATGAGATGAAGTGATCCTATTTTATATAATTACAAAAAGCTGAATTTTTATATAGATATTTTTAACTCAAGCGGTATTACTTTTATCAGATGAGAGCTCAAACATCTAATTTCTGCTTTCAAAGCTTTATGGTGCCATTCCTGTTATTTTTATAAATTTGTTTTGAAACATTTGCTAAAAATGCTTTTCAACTTTTTTTTTTTACATCTATACCAGTATGGAGGTAAATTTGTGTTTTTATTATTCAATCAAACCAAAAGCATCTTCAATCAAAAAAATAATTTCAATCAAAAATATTTTTTCAACCAAACAAAAAATAAATTCAACCAAAAAAAATAATTTCAACCAAACTAAAAAAGCAGTTTCAATTAAAAAAATATTTTTCAACCAAAAGTGTTTTGTCAACCACACAAAAAAAGCTATTTCAATCAAAAAATATTTAAACTAGGGTAGTGGCGTAGGGAGTAGAGAAGCCAAGCTTGTGATCAGAAGGTAGCCAGTTCAACTCCAGGTTGGTCTGCATGTTGCACGTGTGTTCACATGTGTGATAGGTTAAATGCAGAGACTTAAAGGGGACCTATTTTGCAAAATTCACATTTTAAAAGTTTTTTTACTCAATTTTGGGTGTGCACTTCTTAAGAAAACAGTCCTAGGACCAAAAAATGCACCCAAGGGCATGTTTACTGTAAATAAATGTATTTTAATGTATATTAATGACAAGTTTTATACTTCCTACATTTTGTGATGTCACAAGCCGTACGACAACCCACCAGAACCTGCGTTCAGCCCCTTACCTAGGAAACCCCAGGTGAAGCTCCTCCTTCTCCATATAAAAAGACATCACTGTGTTGTTGTGTAATGTGCAGCTCATTTTATAACAAGCCTCCTATAGAACAGTGGGTAGAGTGTTGGATCAGAGGGTGGGAGACTAGGGATTGAGACCGACATGGACACAAAGAATTTAATTTTTTATTTTTGTTTGTTATGTAAATGTTTTTCATGTACTTCTAATGTTTAGCTTATTAAAGCCTTCTTAAAGCCTATTAGCCAAAGTTGAGTAAAAAAACTTTAAAAAGTGAATTTTGCATAACAGGTCTCTTTTAAGTCTCTGCATTTAACCTATCACACATGTGCACACACGTGCAACATGGAGACCAACCTGGAGTTGAACTGGCTACCTTTCGATCAAAAGCTTGGCTTCTCTACTCCCTGCGCTACTACCCTAGTTTGTGATTTCTGAGTTCAAATCTTTTTTGAGTTCAACTAAAAACTTAGTCAACCAAAATCTTAGACAGTCAACCAAAAACTTAAAGTGTCAACCAAAAGTTAGAGATTCAACCAAAAGTTTCTGCTTTGCAAAAATACGTTTAGATAGTTTTTTAAAATTGAAATGGCCTTTTTTGTTTTGTTGATAAAACAATTTTTTTTGTTGTAATTATTTTTTTAAATTGAAACTGCTTTTTT
>NW_013952661.1:183002-190150 GCF_001266775.1 Austrofundulus limnaeus
AATTTACCTCCATACACCAGCAAGCCTGATGAGGAAAAACACATAAAATTAACTCATGGCAGAGTTAGGGCCATGAAGTCATCTAAAGTCTGCAGCCAGAAAACACTAAAGTGCCCTGTATGTGATGAAACCTATCAGTTGCTGAAACACCAAAACAAAGAGAATGTTTCGGCTTTGATAAAATTGGGTTGGCAAAAATCAACATTTTATTTGTATACTTTTTTTTGGGGGGGGGGGGGGGGGGGGCAAAAAAAAGAGTAGGTTTTGTACACTTGCATTAATGTTGAAAATTTTGAATGGTCCTTGTAAGAGGTCATTTTGTAATAAGGCTTCAAAATGTAATAAACTCATGCTAAAACCGCATTATGTAATAATTGACGCAAAATGTAATAAAAGTCCAACACATTATGTAATACTGTTATAATACATTTTGCAGCAATTATTACAAAATGTGGTGGTGGAATAATCTGGTGCATTATGTAATAAACATCAAAAACCAGTATTTCTGTTCATCCTAATCAATATACTTGTAATAACTGTCATGTTGCAAATACTACATAATTAAATCTTTATAACTTTGGTCAATAAACACCAAACTTCTCGTCTTTTATTTGCATTTTCAGATTTTCTGTCCTGATCCCTGTTACAGAAATGATTCCACTTTGTAGACAACTCCCAAAATATATCTAAAAGTTAGTTGTACATATATGTCAAGCCCTTCAGATGTTTACCTTTATAATAAGCCTTAAAAATCTGTAATTTTTGTAAAGAATAAACTGTATTAATCCCACGCAGGGGGTGCAGGTGGACCATCAGCCGTGGAGGGGAGGGGAGGGGAGGGGGACGTGGTGCAGGTGGACTGTCGGCTTCTGTATCAGAAGGAAATGAGGGTTGAAGAACTTGTTTCTAGCAATATAGTGGGTTGGAAGTGGATATTTGATGTTATTAATTGTTTTTAATATCCTGCAGGCTCTGACATGTTGAATAAATTAGAAACTAAGTTTTTGAAAGATTCCATAAAACATGAAAATAATCAGTGAGATTACTCTATACATCCATATACACAAGAATTTGACTGAAAATGCAAATAAAAGATGAGAAGTTCTGTGTTTATTGACCAAAGTTAAATAAAGATAAATAAGCAAATAAATATTTAATTATGTAGTATTTGCAACATGACAGGTATTACAAGTATACAGATTAGGTTGAACAGAAATGCTTGTTTTTTGATTGTTTATTACATAATGCACCAGATTATTACACCACCACATTTTGTAACAATTGCCGCAAAATGTAATAACGTTATTACATAATGCTTTAAAGACTTTTTAAATACATTTTGTCAGTTTTACATATTGCGGTTTTAGCGCGAGTTTATTACATTTTGAATCCTGATTTTATTACATAATTACATAATACGCTGTTCTTACAAAATGAGGTCTTACAGGCCCCTAACTGATATATAAATTCAAAAAACCACTGTAAGGGGTAAAACAATTTGATGTGTAACTCCTGTATACTTAGCCCAGTCATCAAAAATGTGGTCTTTTAAATTTAATTTGTACTATATTTGTAAGTCACCCTGTCCTCACACTGTGACTGCTGGATATGGTAATATAAGATAAGATAAGATAAGATAGGATAAGATAAGATAAGATAAGATGAGATAAGAATTTTATTGATCCCACAGTGGGGAAATTTGCCCATTACTGCTGAGATAAGACTGATACAAATGGTGAGTTTTATCCAGTCTGTTGTTGAAGTATACTGCACTGCAGTAGCAACACGTTAAAAATGACGATCATTTACAGAAAACAAAACTGTGTTGGATATCCTCTCCCTGGGCTGCCACGTTATTGTGGTAGAGAGGTTTGAGTGTCCCAGTGATCCTTGGAGCTTTGTTGTCAGGGGCTTCATTCCCCCAGTAGGGTTACCCAAGGCAAACAGGTTCTAGGTGAGGGATCAGGAAAAAGCGTAGCCTAAAGACACTTATGATGAGTAACAACAATGTATCAGTGAACCCTCGCCCAGAAGTGGGTAACCGGGGCCCCTTTGTGGAGCCAGGTTTGAAGGAAAAGCATGTTGGCGAGTGCCTGGTGGCCGGGCTTTCACCCATGGAGCCCGGCAGGGCACAGCCCAAAAGGAGGCGTGGGTCCACTTTCCCATGGGTTCACCATCTGTGGGAGGGATCGGGTGACATGTGTAATGGGCAGTGGTTGAAGACGGTGGGGGGGACCCTGGCGGTCCAATCCTCCACTACAGAAGCTGACTCTAGGGATGTGCGGAAGGAGCTTGAGCTGATGTGAGGTTTAAAGGTTCCAACTAGATTTAGCTGGACACATCTTGATGCACCACTCTGGCTCTGGAACCAGTGTCCTTGAGGTGGGTTGGACACTCTTTCACTCTGGAGTTACCCATACTGAGAGGCTCCAAGCAGGAGTGGGCATGCTTATTGCCCCCCATCTTGGTGCCTGTACAGTGGGGTTCACCCTGGTGAATGAGAGGGTAGCCTCCCTCCACCTACATATGGGGGGATGAATCCTGACTGTTGTTTGTGCCTATGCACCTAACAGCAGTTCAGATTACCCACCCTTTTTGGAGTCCTTGGAGGGGGTTCTGGGGAGCGCTCCTGATATGGACTCCCTTGTCTTGCTGGGGGATTCAACGTTCATGTGGGCAATGACAGTGAGACCTGGAGGGGCGTGGTTGGGAGGAAAATTACCTGAATCCGAGTGGTGTTTTGTTATTGGACTTCTATGCTCGTTATGGATTGTCCATAACAAACACCATGTTCAAACATAAGGGTGTCCAAATGTGCTCTTGGCACCAAGACACTCTAGGCCACAGTTTGATGATCAACTTTGTTGTTGTCTCATCTGATCTGCGGCTATATGTCTTGGACACTCAGGTGAAGACAGAGGTGGAGTTGTCAACTGACCACTACCTGGTGGTGAGTTGGATCCATTGGTGGGGGAGGATGCCAGTCAGACCTGGCAGACATAAACATATAGTGAGGGTCTGCTGGGAACGTCTGTCAGAATCTCCCATCAGACTGAGCTTCAACTCACACCTCTGGGAAAACTTTGAACACGTTCCGGGGGAGGTGGGGGACATTGAATCCAAGTGAGCCATGTTCCGTGCCTCCATTGTTGAGGTGAGTTATCTGACCTGTGGCCGCAGGGTTGTCGGTGCCTGTGCAGCAACCTTTGAACCCGCTGGTGGACATTGGCAGTGAGGGATGCTGTCAGGCTGAAGAAGGAGTCTTATCAGTTTTTTTTTTTGCCTGTGGGACTCTAGAAGCAGCTGATAGGTATCAGCAGTCCAAGTGGCTTGTAGCTCAGATGGTTCGATTCTTGTCCACCATGCAGGATCTCAAAGGGGGAAAGCGGTTCACCACCAACAGTTTATTGTGGGGACGGTGTGCTGCTGACCTCAACTCGTGACGTTGTGTGCCGGTGGGCGGAGTACTTTGAAGACCTCCTCAATCTCACCAGCACATCTTCCCATGAAGAAGCAGAGCCTGGAGACATTGGGTCGGACTCTCCAATCTCTGGTGCTGAGGTCACCGAGGTGGTAAAAATGCTCCTCAGCGGCAAGGCACCGGGGTGAATGAGATTCAACAATATATGATGATAGTATCGGGGCTAATGCTAAAGCTAACAGGCTAAGCTGAGGTTGTTCTTCCATGAAGCAGCTCTGTTGTCCTCCATCCATATTTTCAGTTCCAGGCTGAGTCATTTCTACCTTCTCCTCTCTGTCAACGCTCTCTGGTTTCATTTAAAAGAGTCGATCATCAGATATTGTCCAAGATTAACCTTCAGGGTGGATATAGCTCACTAGCAGCCTCGTGCCGATGACCTAGTTGATGTCATCATTTACCCAGAATGATTTGTGTGTAAGTAATATATTTTTAAACTTTTAGTTTAGAAATTATAAAAACTAAACAGCCTATAGTATTTTTACAGTCTTTATTTTACATTTAAATTATATGTTTATCAAATAAAGTCTAATGTTACAACTAATCGGGGATCCCTTTAACAAATAAGGGAAGAATGGAGCAGGAGATTGATAGGTGGATTGGTGCTTTAACTGCAGTGACGCAGGCACTGTACTGAGCCATTGTGATGAAGTGAGAGCTGAACCAAAAGGTATCCAACTAGGAGGAGACCAACTGGAAGACTCAGGACATGCAGGAGAGACTATGTTTCTCAGCTGGCCTGGGAACACCTTGGGATTTCCCCAGAGGAGCTAGCCCAAGTGGCTGGAGAGAGGGAAGTCTGGGTCTCTCTGCTTAGACTGCTGTCCCCGCGACTCAATCCCGATATGTGGAAGAAAGCAGACGTGTCGGATATTCTTTATCATAACTTTGGTTTTACTTGACCTATCAACGCATTTTAAAAAGTGGTGTATTGTTCGAGGTCTCTACCTTTAAACATCCCAGCAAAGCATGTTGTGCTGAAAAGTTGGGTTAGCCACAGAGCTGCTCCCCTGCTAGCTAGCTGCAAACTGTTGAGTGGATTTCCTGCATGGAGGGGGGTCTCATTACTGTGTGTCTCAGTGAGATTCACATCTGTTTGGTTTAAATGCCATTAGTGGGATGGAGGTAAAATTTAGGACCAAGGTATGGATTAAGTTTAGGTTAGGTTTAGGGTCAGGGGTTAGAGTTAGGGGTAAGGGGTCAAGGTTAGGCTAAAGAAATCAACTGAAGTCAATGGAATGTCCCCATATGTATAGGTGGATGCAGCTCGGTGTGTGTGTGTGTGTGTGCGTGCGTGCGTGCGTGCGTGCGCATGCGTCGCATGGCGTGTGTTTGTCCTTGGGTGAGATGTGCTCTGTTTTTCTGCACCATGCGCATCGTGCTCCTGTGGTGGTTAAAGGGGCAATTTCATGTAAAATCCACCTTTTTGAGTTTTATATCCTGTTATATTGTTATATTGTCATAAAAAACATGCCCAAAGCCTTGCTTTGACTCATTCATGCATGTTTGAGAAATCCTGCAGCGTTTTTAGGAAGCCATGCTGAGGAGCAAAACGACAGGTGGGGACCAGAAACGCCTTTTGGGACCAAAAACACCTCTGGGTTGTGTCCTTTTGGGACAAGCCCCTCTTCTGGGATGTGTCTTTAAGCCGAACTTCCTCATGGCAGCCCCCCCACCCCGCCCCCGCGACTCCGGCAGGCTACGTGCGGAAACGGGTGACCAAAGTGGTTGGATTTTCTTAAAGAGACAAAGACCTATTTCAACGCATTTAGAAACTGTCAAGATGAGAAGTAAATTGTTTTGGGGATTTTTTTACAAATATATAGCACTTTCATAATCTGAAAATATGACATAGTTACTTTATTTTAGTATAAAATTGAAATTTAGGCTTGGAAAGCACATAGTATTGCCCCTTTAAATGATGAAAAGTTTGGCATTTATTGACCAAAGTTTCAAAGATTTAAATGTTTAGTACATCTGCAACATGATCATTATTACAAATGTATTGATTAACAAAAACAGCTGGTTTGTGATGTTTATTACATTATTACAATATCATTTCTAAAAAGAAGAGCAACCACCGCATTTTGTAACAATCGCCGCAAAATGTACTAAAGTTATTTCATAACATGGCAGCGAGTATTACAAAAATGCATTGAAGACTTTTGTTACATTTTATGTCAGTTATTACATAATACAGTTTTAGTGAGGGTTTATTACATTTTGAAGCCCAATTTTATTACATTATTACAAAATGCGGCATTATTGCAAAATGTGGTGCTACATGGCTAACACATGGTAGGATCAACAGGTGTTGAAGGGTCCTAAAAATATTGTGTTACACTTCCTTACAAAATCGTAATGATAGCTTATTTTACAGGGAGTGCTGAGTTAAAATTTATAGGTGCTTGAGCACCCACAAACAGTGGCTAAAATTGCCACTGATTGAAGCCATCCTAAACTGGGATGACTCTCAAAGTCAATCACACACATCCAATAATTGTTCTTTGAGATTTACTACAGTATGTCGAGTGGTCCTTTTAATTTTGGACTAACAGACACACAGCGTTGACTTAAACAAATAATTGTAGGCAATGATTTTGCACAATGTGTGCTACTCAGACCAAAAATGACAGTTGCCAGTAATAGTCTGTGGTGTCCATTTTAAAAAAAATGTTATTTGACTATTTTGACTTTGCTCCCACCTACCATTATCCTAAATTTTAGTTCAATATGTCTAAAAATGAAAGTTTTTTTTCTTTTCCCTTTGGCAGCCACATTGGATTTTGGGCCTGGGTTCAATATGTGATGGGGGATTGTCTTCAGCTACCACAACACCAATATTTAACTCCATTTCTCTAAAACTGGCTGACTTGTAACTCTTTTTTTTTTTTTTTTTTTTTGGCAAACATTCTTGGATTTTAGACCTAGATTTAGTATGTGACAGATGTCCTACACCTTAATTATGGCAAGGAATAAGAGTTTCAATAAAATCCACTCCATTTCAGCAGTGGGCAATGACAATGTTATGTTTAAAGAACACTTCAATTTCTGAAATTATTGTAAACCTCTAAAACCTTTATTTTAATTAAAATATAAATTGAATTAAAATGATGCTGAACTCTGGTGAATGTTTTACTGAGCCATGTGTTTGTACTTGCCTGTGAAGATGTCCTGAAATCCGCAACGAGAAATCTGTCCATAGGAGGATCTTCTGGTAGCACAGATGGGCTGACTTCCTCCTCCCCTGTTGCTCATCAGATATTCTACTGAACCTCCTCCATCATCTTCTCTGCTCCTGAGCCGCATCTCAAGTTCCTCTGTCCAGTCAGCTGATCGACTGATGGGGCTGGTGAGGCTTCGGGTGCGATGTCGAGCCTTGTGACCCTCAGCCAACGTCCTATCAGCATTTACAGCTGTGGTTAGTATTTTTAAAAGTAACTCGCCATACAGTTTAACACATGCCATTTTGTTAAAACATTCTACAGTATAAGACTTGTTACTTAAATTTAATTTCTAACTATTGCCTTGAAACCATAAAATAGAAGCACAAATACAGGTGCTGGTCATAAAATTAGAATATCATGAAAAAGTAGATTTATTTCAGTAATTCCATTTAAAAAGTGAAACTTGTATATTATATTCATACATTACATACAAACTCATATAT
>NW_013952661.1:191475-194256 GCF_001266775.1 Austrofundulus limnaeus
CATTTGAAATATATGAGTTTGTATGTAATGTATGAATATAATATACAAGTTTCACTTTTTAAATGGAATTACTGAAATAAATCTACTTTTTCATGATATTCTAATTTTATGACCAGCACCTGTAGTTTGATTCAACAAACAGATGTATTTACACTACTTATATGTGAACATTTTTCATATTGTTTGAACCTTGCTACATTTTTGTCAAGCTACAACTACAAACTTAACTAGAGCTGCGAAGCAGTTTTGACAGTGGTCCAAGTCCATTTGTGCATTTTGATGTTGGTCCATGTTGTCCACAGCATTCTGCTGACTTATGTACCACAGAAGTTGCAGTATACCGTCTATTTGATTGCATTATTAAATTTCTTAACTATTATCAGTGTTTCCCCAAGGAAATTGGTCTGGGGGGCAGGGCACTTGTCTTATAAAAACCTAATTTTACATGACTCTGTTATGAATTGGCAAAAACAATGAATCCAGGGTGCAGGCAGCTTCAAAAAGACAAAAATAAGGATTTAATAAATCAAAAAATACTGACAGGGCAGCTCAAAAACTCACTTGTAGCAAGGCAAGGCAAGGTAAGGCAACAAACATACATACAGGCTGTAAACAGAACAATGATCAGACAGGGAAGTGAAGACAAGATCCAGAATATAAAGGTGAGACTAATGAGCATGAACAAGAAACACCTGGGAGAGAAACATGAGGAGCCGGTGAGAGTGGGCGGGGCTGGAGCAAAGGCAAACAGGAGGAAGAAAACAGATGACAAGACAGAAACTAAAATAAAACATTAAACACAGACAACAATCATAACATAGTCCCCCCAATAAGGGACGACTCCTGACATCCCAAAAATAAAAGTTCAGGAGGCCGGCCATGAACCTCCCTGCCGCAGAGGCCAAAGTCAGGAGGATGACCTGGAGATCCCCACTCCATGTCCGATGAGGCCCCAGGAGCTGAGCAGAGCCAGAGGGAGGAGGCAGGAGCAGATGTGGAGCCGAGGGAGGAGGCAAGAGCAGACGAGGAGCAGAGGGAGGAGGCAGGAGCAGACATGGAGCAGAGGAAGGAGGCAGGAGCCAATGAGGAACTGACGGAGGAGGCAGGAGCCAATGAGGAACCGACGGAGGTTGAGGGAGCCAGAGCTTTGGCAATGGTGACCAAAGGCGACAGAGGAGACGAAGAGGCAACGGCAGCCGACCCAGGATCCTCAGGAGCAGAGGACTCAGCTGGAGGGCCCACAGGAACCAGAGCTGGAGGGCCCACAGGAACCAGAGCTGGAGGGCCCACAGGAACCAGAGCTGGAGGGCCCACAGGAACCAGAGCTGGAGGGTCCACAGGAACCAGAGCTGGAGGGTCCAAATCAGAGAGGTGGGGAGGGTGGGCTTCAGAAACCCCTGGCACCACCAACTCTGAAGGGTACCCTGAAGCGGAGTCCCCTAAGGCCATCTAGCTCACCCTGCATCCCCTCCAGGAGCCCCAGGATTTTTGAGAGGGGAGAAGCTGACAAGGTATAAGTTGTGGGTGGAGAGGAGAAAAGCTGCCTGCTGGAATCAGTTTTTGGTCTGATCATTCTGTTATGAATTGGCAAAAAGAATGAATCCAGGGTGCAGGCAGCTTCAAAAAGGCAAAAATAAGGATTTAATGAAACAAAAAATACTGACAGGGCAGCTCAAGAACTCACTCGTAGGCAACAAACATACAGGCTGTGAACAGCACAATGATCAGACAGGGAAGTGAAGACAAGATTCAGAATACAAAGATGAGACTAACGAGCACGAACAGGAAACACCTGGGAGAGAAACATGAGGAGCAGGTGAGAGTGGGCGGGGCTAGAGCAAAGGCAAATAGGAGGAAAAAAACAGATAACAAGACAGAAACTAAAATAAAACATTAACACAGACAATCATAACAGACTCACCTTCAATTATAGTAATAAATTTACATAGTGAATATTTAATTGCCTAACTACATCCTAAATTTAATGATTCCTCCTGATAATTATCAATAAAAATCTAATTTAATTATTTAATATTATTATTTATATTAAGTGATTAGTACTCTGTGCAGCACCAGATGGATCTGAGTCCAGAGTTCTCAGTTTGTCACATCTAGAGTCACACAGAAGAGCTCCAGAAGGTTTCAGAGTGTGGGTGGTGGTTTGTCTCTTTTGTGTCCCTGATGGAGACTGGAGACCTGTCCAGGTGTCCCTGATGGAGACTGGAGACCTGTCCAGGTGTCCCTGATGGAGACTGGAGACCTGTCCAGGTGTCCCCTGCCTTCACAGCTAGGACAGACTCCAGCCCCAATCTGACCCTAATTAGGAACAAGGAGGACAGGAGGAGGATTTTTCTTTATAGCAGGAAACAGACATTTAATTATAAAACATGATTTGTTTTATGTTAATCTGAATCAGTTTGGTATTGTTTGTAAATATATTTGACAGTTTTGTAGGAATGAACACGTTTGTAATGTTTGTTCAAAAATAAACCTGCTTCTTATGACTTCTGTAATATGTTTTAAATAAAATATTATCAGTAAAAAACTCAAATCATGTCCTTTCTAATAATCATCAGAACTCTAGAAGAACGTTAACTCTTGTAGATATAAAAGATAACAGTTACAAATGCAACTATTAAAAAAACCTTCCTCTCAATCACTGAGAATAATTTATTTACCACATTTTAAAGACCGATTATAATCTGGGCCCTTAAAGGTTAATGGTCCTTAATGGGACTGTCTGACCTGCAGTGTGTGTATGTGTGTGTGTGTGTGTGTGTG
>NW_013952661.1:194596-218798 GCF_001266775.1 Austrofundulus limnaeus
TGTGTGTGTGTGTGTGTGTGTGTGTGTGTGTGTGTGTTTGTGTGTGTGTGTGTGTGTGTGTGTGTGCACTTGCATAACTTACATTGTGGGGCCCTCTCACAGGAAACACACCAACAATGTGGGGCCCGATGTCCATGTGGAGCCCAAAAACCTGGGCCCCACATGGGAAACCATTCTAAAGTGGCCTGGGAGCCTCTCCTGACATGCCTACTGCTGTTTTTTTCAAAGGACCCACATGGTCATAACTATGGAAAAGTGTGTGTGCTCACTAGGGACCCCTAACCCCACAACGCTGGTACTGCAAGTATACACACCACATGAAGTGTGTGTCATTTAGCCTATGAGGACCCCACTTGGTGCTAGTTTTGACCAATGGGTGTTTCTCAAAATGATGATGATGATGATGATGATGATGATGATGCCTACAGAGCACAATGAAATTACATTGGACTATGATTTTAGGGTCATGGGGTCAAAGGGTCAAGGTCAAAGGTCAGCCCTTTGTTAAAAAAGCTTTAGTTTGAAAACAGTTTAACTTAATGTCGAATTTCAGGTTGTGGATAAACTATGACTATTAGTGATTTTAGGTTCACAGGTCAAGGTCAAAGGTCACCCAATAATAGCTCTAGTATGACAACAGTTTAACTTAGGAATGTTAAACATCACAACTAGACAGGCTGTGGGTCAACTATGGATATAGGTGATTTTAGGGTCATTGGGCAAAGGTCAAAGTTCACCCCATGTTTAAATAGCTTTAGTTTTACAACAGTTTAATTTAGAGGTGTCAAACTTCAGAACTAGACAGGTTGTGGGTCAACTATGAATATTAGCGATTTTTGGGTCATGGGGTCAAAGGTCACCCCTGTGTTAAATTAGCTCTATTATGCCAACAGTAATACTGAGAGGTGTCAAACTTCACTGCTAGACATGTTGTGTGTCATCTATGACTATTAGTGATTTTAAGGTCATGGGATCAAATGTCAAGGTCAAAGATCACCCCTATATTAAAATAGCACAAGTATGACAGCAGTTTAACCTAGAGATGTCAAACTTCAAGTCTAAACAGGTTGTGGGTTGACAAAGACTTTTAAGGACTTTAAGGTCAAGGGGTAAATGTCAATGTCAAAGATCACCCGTGTGTTAAAATAGTAATAGTTTGACAACTGTTTAACTTAGAAGTGTCAAACTTCAGAGCTAGACATGTTGTGGATCAACTATGAATATTAGTTACTTTTGGGTCTTGGGGTCAAAGGTCACATCTATGTTAAGGTAGCTTTAGTTTAACAACAGTTTAACTTCGAATGGTCAAACTTCAAGTCTAGACAGGTTGTGGATAAACAATAACTTTTAGTAGTTTTAGGGTCATGGGGTCAAAAGTCAAAGGTCACCCCTATGTTAAGATAGCTCTAGTTTGACAATGGTTTAACTTAGAATGGTCAAACTTCAAGTCTAGACAGATTGTGGGTCAACAATAGCTTTTAGTGATTTTAAGGTCATTGGGTCAAAGGTCAAGGTTACAAATCACTTCTAAATTTAGATTGTTCTAATTTAACAACTGTTTAACTTAAAATGTTTAACTTCACAGTTAGACATATTGGAGTTAAACAATGACTTTGTGGTTTTAAGGTCATGGGATTAAATAATAAGAAAAATAATAATAATTTATTAATTAATTTATTTAAAGCACCTTTCAGGAAAGAAACTTTACAGCACAAAAGGAATCATAAAATTGCGTAAAATCAAATTCAGTCCAAGCCCAACAGGAATAAGTTACAGAAGGAAGTATTTAAAGTGAAGTTAAGATGGATATACTAATTTAAAGAAATGTGATTTCAGAGCAGAATAAATTTAAAGAAGTTGTAATTCTTAGTTCTGATGGTTAAGACTTCCAGAGCTGAGGGGTAAAGCAGGTGAAGGCCCTGCTCCTTGTGGTGGAGAGGTGGGCAGAGGGTACATGGAGATTTAAGGAAAAGAGGATCTGAGAGAGCGAGATAGGATGAAGATATGTAGAAAGTTAGATATGTAAGGAGGGGGAAATTGTGGATAGCTTTGAAAGTGAAAAGGAGAATTTTAAAGACAATGTGTAATTTAACTGGAAACCAGTGGTGCTGGACAGGGTGATGTGATTATGGGAGGAGGTCTGAGTGATGACATGTGCAATTGAGTTCTGCACCATCTGTAGCTTTTGAAGAGATTTGTTAGGGAGCAGAAAAAATAGGGTTGCAGTAATCAATCCAAGGGGTCAAGGCTATGAATAAGTATTGCAGTGGAGCAGGGCAGAGGGGTCTGAGAGAAGGACAAAGACAGTTAATTTCTGAGATGAAAAACAGACCTAGTAACATTGTTGTGATGTGTGCAGTGAAGGAGAGTGGTGTTGAGGATGACACAGATCTAAGGTGAGGGAGATAGGACAGAATTAATATAAGGGATGAGAATATGTTGTGATTCTGAAAGGGAGGTTTTAGTGCCAACGAAGATGAATTATGTTTTATCACTGGAAAATTATCAGAAAACCAGTGACTGTGCTCACTTAGACATTCAGTGAGGATGGAGGGTGGGTGTGTAGAGTTAGGTTTGATTGACAAGTAGAGCTGCATGTCATCAGTATGGCATTGGAAATGGACACCAAATTTGCAGAAGACGTAGAGGAAGGGGGTAAATGTTGAAGAGGAAGGGTTTCAGGACAGAGCCTTGGGGCACACTGGTGGAGACAGAATTGACTGTTCAATTTAGTTTATTCATTCAATCATTTATCAGTTTCTTAAAAAACAACATAAATTCTATGCATAATAAAAATACAAATCATAAATGAAAGGTGGCAGAAGAAGAAAAAAATCTTAATATCTGTCCCTTTTTACAAACAATTAAATTTAAACCAAATAGTCTTCAAATAAAAAAAAATAAAGAAAATAAAGTGTCTTGATGCTATTCACAGGAGGTGGCGTCATACTTGCAATAACAGCATTGTAAGAGGAGGACAACTGGACAAGAAAACCTTCACCCCTGTTTAATGGTGGACAGTTTTTCTTCACAAAGATGGCTTTCTTTACTCCTCACTCAAACCAACTTTCCTCTCTATCAATGGTAAATGGTACTGTACTTATAGAGCGCTTTTCAAGTCCCTCCAGACCCCCAAAGCTCTTTACACTAACAGACATTCACCCATTCACACTCACATTCACACACTGATGATGGCAAACTACACTGTAGCCACAGCTGCCCTGGGGCACACTGACAGAGGTGGGGCTGCCATGCATCGGCGCCACCGGACCCTCTGACTACCATCAGTAGGCAAGGTGGGTGAAGTGTCTTGCCCAAGGACACAACGACTGAGACGGCTTGACGGGGGATCGAACCAGTGACCTTCTGGTTCCAGGACGACTCCCCTAACCACTCCGCCACAGCCGCCCCTTATCAAGGATAAGAACATCTTCATCCCTGAAAGAGTGACCGCTGGCCTATACATGAGTGTAAACTGCAGAGTCCTGACCTGTAGATGAGTGTAGGATAAGAGACACAATTTTCATTAAAGAAGAACCCATCCAGAGGACTTACTTATTTTTCTTTTTGATTATTCTACCAGGATTACTGAGATGCATCAGGACATTTTGAACCACTATGGCCAGAATTGCTTGAAACTATTTCGAGAGTTTGAGCAAATGGCGAGAAATAAGGCAGACTACAGGAACCACCTGAGATTTAATCTTCATTGCAGACAGAGTGGTATCTTTCCTAGAAGCCTTCAACTTAAATCATCTGTTGATGGACAACGGGCAGGTAAGATCCTACAGAGGGCACAGACCCAGCTTTTGAACAAACAAGTAAGACAGACCAACTTCACCACTGAAGCTATAGAAGCCAAAGAAGAACATATCCGACAAGAATTAACAAAACACCTGGATCAGACCACATTCCAGCAGGTTATGGATTTTACAGAAAAGGCAGATTTAGCTCAGCATATTAAGTCCAAGACCGGACAACAAAAGAAGTTCACTTTACTGACAACTCGACGGTCCCTTTGTAATTCCAACAACTCACAGAAGGTGGGACAACACACCAGAGCACAGGCAAATGCCAGGGAGACAGAGAAGTGGGTGAAGAATTTATCTGACAGAGAATTCACCCAGCCAGAAACCAAAATTCTGTCCAGAGGACTGAACTTCGCGGTCGCACCAAGAAGAATTCCTCTGGTTGAGATGATCACAGCCACAGGATCAGCCATTTGCAACAACAAAATCCCAGGATTTGAAGCAGAACAACTTAGAAACAAAGTTTCAGCCTGTCTCAGCAATGCCAAACCACCACCTTCCAACATCAGTAGAGAGAGACGCTCTCACCACCCTCAGCAAGGACAAGAACATCATCATCTTCCCAGCAGACAAAGGAAGGTGCACAATGATTTTGAACCAGAAAGACTACCATGAGAAGGTTATGACACTCCTTAGTGACAAGACCCCATATGAGCCACTGAAAAGAGATCCAGGAAGTGGATACAAGAAGAAGTTGATAGAGTGCCTGAAAAAGTCAGAGCAGGACAAGGCTATTAACCGCATTCTGTACCACGCACTGTACCCAGGTGAGGCTACTTCTAGTCTGTTTGGTTTATCCAAAATTCACAAACAGGATGTACTGGTAAGACCTACTGTTAGCATGAATAACTCTGTCACTTACAATGTTTCCAAATATCTAGCGTCAGTACTTGGTCCATTAGTTGGCATGTCAGATCATCACATACAGAAAACCATGAACTTTGTGAACAAGGTGAGGGATGTCATCGTGGAGACGGATGAAACTATGGTCTGCTTTGATGTCACATCACTCCTTGCGTGCGTTCCTGTTGATAAGGCGGTGGATTTGGTCTATGTAAGATTAAATTCAGACACCACTCTTTGCAGCAGAACCACTCTTTCCACAGACTCCTGAAACATTGCCTAGAGTCAACCAACTTCACATATTGGGGGCAATACTATAGACAGAAATATGGGTGTGCTATGGGCTCCCCAGTTTCCCCTATTGTTGCAAAACTGTACATGGGGGGAGGTGGAAAAGAGAGCTCTGATGTCCTTTTCAGGGACACCACCGAGCCATTGGTTCAGGTATGTTGATGACACCTGGGTTAAAATTAAATCCCAGGAAGTCCAGCATTTGACTGATCACACCAGCTCTGTGGATAAATATATAAAGTTCACACGAGAGGATGTAAAAGATGACAGGTTGGCGTTCCTGGACTGTGATGTCTCAGATTCGGAAGGAAGATGTAGGAAACTGACGTGTATCGCAAACCCACCCATACAGACCAGTATTTGCATTTTGATTCCCATCACCCACTGGAACACAAGTTAGGAGTCATCAGAACTCTGTACCTCAGAGCAGACAGTGTCCCTACAAACCCAGGAGCCAGGGAGAAAGATAAGTCACACACAAGACAGGCTCTGGAGCAGTGCGGTTATCCTAACTGGGCTTTTCTGAAAGCAGACAAGAAACKRAAACAGGATTCCAGCCAACAACCAGCTGAAAATGAAGACCCTAAACCCAGACCCAAACCAGTCATCATTCTTCTTCTTAAGAGAAGTCGCACACAAGACAGGCCCTGGAGCAGTGTGATCATCCTTTTTTTTATCAACTTCAGTAGAAAGCAGAACTGAATATTAGTATCTTAGCTTCTTCATCATCAGTGACTTTTTTTAAGAAGAAAAAGAAAAAGTAGGAAAAAAACAAAATGTAATGAGAAAGAGTGAAAGAGAGATTATAAGATATGTGCAGTATATATCGAGAACACTAGACAGCATACCCGACATCTTGGCTCCACACCTACAAAAACAAAGATTACAAAACCACAGCACAAAAATGCATATCTACGTATATAATTACAATGATTATGGCCTTGCTGAAAGCTATACCTATATACATATATAAAAATACACATACCTACATACACATACACACTCATACACACACACACACACACACACACACACACACACACCTTAACATTAACGTTGTTTTGTGTGTGGGGAAAAAAGCCAAGAAAATTAGGTAGTAAAAATAAATACACTGAAACACAAAAAAATCAGTTTGATCATAAAATAAAAAGTTGTATTGAGTGACAATTCTTGTTCATGCACACTTCAGTAGTTCATAATTTACGACTGCATGAGTTGTATTCATTCAGGCACTTAAACTATTTACAGAACAAGCTTTTTTTAAACTCAGAACATGAATTATTTTTTAACTTTTGTGATTAAAAACATTGATTTGAATCTCATTTTCGAAGCTGTTCTGTAAATAACATAAAAAAATAATGCATATAGCAACTTCTGATCAATCCATATCATTTTCAGACTTAAAACAATGAACAGATATAATCCCTGCCAACTTCAGGTTAAACCACACCTACTTCTGATTTAGGCCCCGCCCACTCCAAGTACAGATATACAGATAGAGATAATTTAGATGGTTGAACAGATACAGATAGTGGTGTACTCGCTCATCCCTATTATTTAATCTGTTATTGTTTTTGAGCAGTAGAGTCACTTTACTGCAGAAACAGTTCATCTAACCAAGTTTTACAGTCTTATATCAGCTAAAAAGTATTTTCTGATCTTGTTTTTAGACCGATACTAAACAAGATCAGAATACGTTGGATTATTAATCTTGTTAATCTGAATTTTTTTTTTTACTTCAAGAAGTCTTACCAATTGCAACTGTCAAACTGCAGATTATTAATTATTATTAATATGAAAAGAGTAAGGGAATAAATAAATCTAGTATTTTAGCTTATTTTTAGAAGCCTAATTTTTGCAGTGTCTGATCAGACATCAGTTCTTCATGCACTTATTAAATTTATTCTTTTTTTCTTCGCATTAAAATACTACAAAGTAAATCTATTTACTTTATTTATTAGATTATCCATGAAAAAGAATAATAAAAAAGATTTAACCCCAGCTTCACCTCTAAAATAATATGCCAAAATACCTCAGAAACTCGAACAAATAGGCTTTAACAAGGCTTTAATAAGCTAAACAATAGAGGTACATGAGAAAATGTGTTCATAACGAACAAAAATAAATAATTAATTAAATAGTGTCCGTGCCGGTCTCAAACCCTGGTCTCCTGCTCTCCGGTCCAACACTCTACCCATTGCCTTATTGGCGGCTTGTTGTGATTTGAGCTGCGCATTACACAACAACAACCGTGACGGCTTTTTATACTGAGGAGGTGGAGTTTCACCCGGGGGTTGCTAACGGCTGAACGCAGGTTCCTGTGGGTTGTCGAATGGCTTGTGACATCACAAAATAACTGAAATATAAAACTTGTCATTAATATACATTAATAATACATTTACTTACAGTAAATATGCCCCTGGGTGCATTTTTTGGTCCTAGGACTGTTTTCTTAAGAAGTACATACCCAAAGTTGAGTAAAAAAAAACCTTTAAAAATTGAATTTTGCATAATAGGTCCCCTTTAAGACAGTGAAAATTAGAGCATACTTCTCTGCACGGGTCAGTAAACTCTGCTCACCTGTGTGCTGGACAGCTGCAGCAGCACTGTGGCACGAGGTCTGTGATGCATGATTTCACTGACGAATTATTAAAAATCTTTTTTTAAGTTGAAGTTAAAGTATCATTGACATTCAAGACTACTGTGCAACAAAAAAGTTAATAAAACTAATAAAAATTAAACTAATAAGGCTTTAAGGCTAGAAATAGTCATGTGGCTCCGGGTTGTCGACCCCTGTTCTATTTAAAAACTCTGTAACACTGAATTTTGTTGTGTCTGACTTGCCTCCATCAGACACACACACTAAATCCTAATTTTCTTAGGGTGGTAAATTGCATGCAACATGCCCACTTTTACCACAGACTATTTTTTAATTTGTGCATGGTATTGGTAATGGTTATTTGCCATCTTGATAAATCAGGCCCTCAGTGGAAAAATCTGTAAAACTCAAAAGTTAAAGTATGATTCTGTAAAAACCACAAAAAGATTACAAAAGTCTAACCTTTGTAAATATGCATGGTTTTAATTACTTCTACTCTGCAGTCTTTTTTTTTTTCAATTTTTTTTATATTGTGGGACTTACCTGTAGCATAATTCAAGACACAATGTTACCAATCAAGCCACGTGTTCGAGATGCAAAACAAATTTTGAACATGATAGTAATAATGGTGCTTCAATAATTGTGAGTAAGTGCTCTTAATATGATGATGATTTGGGAGAGTAAGTTATAGTAATAATCACCTGTTAGTGCTGCTGTGCCCTAAGACAGAGATTCTTAACCTATGGGCCACGGCCCAATTGTGGGCCACGAGCGCCACCATGAGGGCCTCAAAAGAACAACAGTTTTTAACTTTGGGCCGCAGAGGGCCYTGGGACCACATTGATTTTGAATAAGGTGCAATACACTTTCTCACCACTAGTAGCAGTAGTGCACCACTCAGATGTTTAACAACTTTTTAATGTGTAGAAGAAGAACCTTTGAAATCTGCTGAGAATGGAATCTTATTTTAAATGAAAAGTAGAAGCAAAAATGAAAGTAACTCATCAAAAAACACCAAAGTTTGTCACTAATATGAAGAGCAGCTTCTGGTTCTGTCATGCAGTATTTTAAAAGTTCAAAACATTATCAAATACAGTTGCAGACACAACCATTTTTTAAATTTGCACTTCATCAAATTATTTTTGTAGTTTATTTTTCAATATTTTTAATGTATTTTAAAGAAACTTTAAACTTGTCAAAAAGCTGTAGTTACTGTTATTATTTGTCACTAATATGAAGAGCAGCTTCTGTTTCTACCATGCGGAAGTTTAAAAAAGGCTATATTTTCATTTGTACTTTATCAAATTTATTTTTACGTTTTTTATACATATTTGAAACATTTAAACATTTTTAATTAATTTATTTTATGCCCACAATTCTATTTATTGAATTGTCTATTTTTGTTATTGTTTATGTTAAATAATATATATTATTTGTGTTGATAAGCCTGAGTGGTCTGTTGACTGACGTTTGTATTTTTTCAAATAATTGTTATGGGCAGGTTATTATAAAAATGTTTGTCATAATAACATCTTGTGATTATTTGACAGGAGTTTTACTTTTAAACTGTAAGAGTATATAATTTCATTATAATGTAAATAGATTTTGGTACCGAAACTCGGTTCCAGTATGGCAACTGGGCGAAGATCAACGGTAGTACTCAGACCAAAACACAACTCTAATTTCGGTGCTTTATTTCAGTGCCTCAAAGAAAGCTGTTAATTGCGCCCTCTGGTGTTCACTGTTAACTGTGACGGCCTCGGCACAATCTCCACAGAGTGCCAACACCAATAAGGGTGAGTTATTAACTTTTAATGTGTTTTAACTGTCTAATTTAGCTGTTTCTGCCCTCTGTGTCGGACTATGAGTGGTAGAGAGAACAGCTGTGTGTTTGTTTCACTTTGAATGGGAGCGCAGTGAGCGCCATGTTTTTACTTTCGGTTTGAAACTGCACTGTAGTTAGCGTGTCCGAGTTGTTTTTCTTTTAAAAAATGCTGGAACTGCTCACAGGAGGCATAGAAGAACACCTCTGTTGTTCTCCCTGCTGGATTAAAACAAAAAGCTCTCGGTCCTTTCTCGCTGTTACGTTAGAGCTGCCGCCGTGCAGCAGACAGACGCTGCAGATCACGTCAGCTCTGACCGCAGTAAAGTTGTGATGCAGTTTTCCTTTGGTGTGCATTTCAAATTGTGCTCTAAAGTTAACTTCAGCTGATTTAAATGCATTTTTTGCCTGGTGTTTAAAAAAAATGGGTGCAGACTGAGGCAGACTATGACACTGTGTGTGTGAGTGAAGTCCTCACAAATATAGCAAGATGTATGTGCGTGTCTTCTTTTTCTCTGAGTTGCTCTGACAGTTTTATTTAGGCCTGTTGCTGTTTTTGCATCAAAATGCTGGGATATTAAAACAGTCATTTTTTATGTAAAAAAATATATATTAATCTGATTAATATACAAATAAAAACAGAATATTTGGCACTATATAAAATAAATCATGAATTTATTTATTTTTTAAATGTTTTTAAGAAAGGGATGAAAGAAGAAATCCTGTGTGGCAGCACTTCATACAGCCTGCATCAGACAAGGCAGTTAATAAAGGGTTTTGTTTGTTTTGTTTTTTAAAATGTTGGTTAATTTCAAGTTTGACTTTGCCTCAGAAATGCAGTAATCATTGCTACATAAACCTCTGGGTGAGTGTGAGTGTTTTATTTATTTATTTTTAAAGTACCATTTTAAATACCATTTAGGAACCGGTACCATTTTGAAAGTATCGATTTAGCAACGGTATCGAAATAAACCCTTTCAATACCCAACCTTAAATGTAAATACAATAAAAATTAAACCAAGCTTTAGAATAATTATCATTTTTAATCCAGATATTGGTAATGTCGGACTGGGCCTCGTGCCTCTTTATGTTCAATAAATTGGGGCCCGAGGTGAAAAAGGTTAAGAACCCATGTTCTACGAGATCTAATCAATCAAACTGGAGAGCGAACAATGGTTCTTACTGATGTGAATGATTCCTAAAACAGAAAGCCAAGAGGAAGGAAATTTAATACGATTAAAAAAGTGGAAACTGACATTTGACATGCTTCAACATCAGACCTACCTGTAAAAATAACTGTGAGTTCTGCGTGAGGACAGTGGACTGTGGGAGGGAGACAGGCCAGGGAGGTGTCCTGAGGAGGTAAGCTGTCTGGTGGTAGTCTTTATATATGATGGAAATATAGGAGGATATGGTTTCACTGCGTTGTTGGAAGAGCATGAAGAATGGGTGGACCTTTGGAGCTTTTTAGCTGAGTTAGGACTTTCCTGTGGTGGTGGTGTAGTGAAGCAGGTGCTGCTCCTCCTGCAGTGCTGAACAGAAACAGGCGCCTTGGTGTAGGCAGCTGCAGTACTGCTGGTTTCAGAACCTGCACTTGGGCAGTCATTAAGGGACTCTGCACTGGTATCTGAGTCCAACTGACTTCTAAATTCTTTGAAAAACATTCTTGTGCTTAAGGCCTCTGCAGGTTTGGAATTACAAATGCTGGTTGCAGCTGCAGGACTGAGATCAACATCATCCTCTCGCAGGGTTTCACCCTCTCTTTCCTCCCACCTCTCTGAACTGTCAAACGTAATTTCAGAAAAGATGTTACTAGATGTTTCCATGTCGGTTGGGCTGACTGCTACCCCTCCAGCATTATTCATTGAGATGTCTATGAAAGGGGACTGCTGCAACAAAACCTGTTGGTCTTCTGTGTCAATGGCAATGCAAAGAGAGCCTTCTAATACCACTTTACCCGTCCCCAGCTCCTCCTCTGTCCCCTCCTGTCTCTGCAGCTCTGTGTGGAAGGAGGTCTGTGTGGTTGGAAACACCAGCGGCAGGTCTGTAGGTTTGACAGAGTCAAGCAGGGTTCCTCGCTCTATGAATGACAATGCATCAGACCCCATTTCCAGTTCGGGAGTCACGTCTTGAACCTCAGCTGAATTTAATGTCATGATCCCATTACTCAACTTTCTTCTCACCTCTGTTGCTTCCCCGCAGCTAAGATCCTCTCCTCCTCCTCCTCCTCCTCCTCCCTCTCCATGTGCTTCCAGGATTGAAACAGTCCCACCATGCTGCAGATGCTGGAGTTTTATCGTGAGCTGAATGTCTGCAAGTAAATCCTCTTGGTCAGCTGCTGAGTGGAAGCTGTAGATGTCAGTGTCGGACCCTGAGCTGCCTCTCTTCTGTCCTCCTCCTTCTGTGGGAGAGGTTTTCAGCTTCAGCCGTTGCTTTTCCCCTCTCCATCCGTCTCCATCCCTGCTCCCCAGGTCCAGTTTCTCATTCTTGTTGAGAAATGCAGCCTCGGTGTCTGACTGTCCCAAATCATCTCCAGACAGATCGGGTGTTTTCGAGCTGTCCGGCTCATTGTTTTGTAATGCTAATATGTCCTCCTTTGAGCCAGTCACTGATGAGCATGTTTCTCCTTTCCCTTTCTGATTGCCCTTTCTCTTCCGCAGGGAAAAAACAGAGGTCTTAGAGTCAGACTTGTGTTTTTTTCTGCTTGGTCCCGTGCCATGTGACCCTCCTCCTTCTCCACCACTGACTGCTCCTCTACCTCCATGCTTACCGAGTTTCTTCCCCCTCCTTTTTGTCACGTCCCCTCCTCCCTCCTTCCATTCTTCGTCTATTGAAGGGTAGCTTTCATTGCTTGATGCAGCTGCAGCCCTCTTTTGTTTTGCTTCCTGGTTTCCCATGTTAACAGAGATGATGCTGCTGTCCTCTTCGCTCAGGTTATGTCTGGGAAAGGTCTTTCTGTCTCAGGAAGATTTTAGTGCCTGTAAACAAGGAAGGCAGAATCGTCGGATCCTTGGATGCTGGTGAAAAAGGAGGAGCTGATGATGATGATGGTGTTGATTTTTTTCCCCCTGTAAGCGTTGTTCATCACAGCATGTTTTCTTGTGACGAAAGCAGTGATGCTGAGACTGATGCAGAGGAGACGTACAACCCCCTCCTTTTCCTGCTCTGTCTCCATCCCACCCTTCATCCCCTCCTCTGTGGAAAGGAAGGGATGAGAGCATTCTGCTCACTGGAACTCTGGCAGGAAGGCAGGCTGAGATTAACTGATGGAAACAAAACCTGAATTGGATAAAATGCTGCTGGCAGGAGAGGATGAAAAATGTGGGAAAATGTGTGTGTGTGTTTTTGGTTTCACTCTCTTGATCCTCTCGCTTATACCTTGCAGGAGCCAATAACACAGTTTAAACTACATTTCCCATGATTCTTAGACTCCCGCCTACATCACCTGCCTACATAGTATTTAAAGGCATAGCATGCCATTAAACATTACATACACTGTCTTTCATGACAGAGTGTTAAATATGATAAAAAGGGACAGAGTTGCAGTCGTAATCAAGCCTCGGAAAGGACAATTGAATTTGTAAGATCTTGTGGGATTCATTATTAATGTTTGGAGACTTGTGGAAATTACTCACAGCTAGAGCTGGTTGGTTCCTGATCTACTCTCTATCTCTCTCTAATGTTCTCACACTAAATCAGGACTCACAAAGTTGTGGTTTAAATTCATTCAAATGCTTAATGTCCTCTGGCAGACGACAGCTTAAAGTCAGCAAGCAAAAAAAAAAATTTTAAAAACAGAATAACTTCAAACTTACAAAAGATTTATCCAATTTACAAAAAAACAAACAAAAACAAACATTTGTTGTCTCTTATATCTAATTTCCATTACATAGCATATTTTCCCAAAAACTCTAATTTAATCTCCATTTTGAATGAACACACACACACACACACACACACACACACACACACACACACACACACACACACATATTAATGGCAGTACAAGCCATAAATATACTGCCACTCTCACATACATTCATTTTATCGCTGACACATATACTTTATCTCTCACATACATATATTGTATTTTATAATTCAGATACATGTATTTTATCTCATGTTAGGTATTCAAACAATTAATCGATTTATGATTAACTGTCAAATAATGGTTTATCATGTAGTGGTCACCCTTATCTATCTTCCAATGAGTTTGTATGTAAATAATTGTTTTGTAAAATAAATATCATTTATTTTTAGATAAACTTTATTGACTACGATACTCATTGTCAAAGTCTTGGTCATAATAAAAGTGATGGTGAATATTAATATTTACTTAATAAAAGAACCCGTTTCCTCATATATTAACTATATTAATATTAGTCGATATTAATTAGGTTAAATATGAGAAGTTATGTTGGGGTATCTCCTACAATCAGATTAAAATTTGTTCCAATCAATTAATTGATAACATCTGCCAGCACATGGTCCATTTAAATCGCTTTAACAGGAAAGTACACCTTCTCTGAGACTCAATTTGAGTTTCAAATCTGCTTCATTTTTTAAGTCAGCGTATTATATTAACCCTTCATGCTATGGAAAGACCCTCTTGATACAAGAGAAAACAGGTTTTTAAGAAAAGGGCTGCTTATCAAATGATCAAGATCAATCAACTTTAGATTAAATAATCAATAGCAATTATCCCTATCTCACCTACAAAAATTTTATCTCTCACATACGTGTACATACAACCCCTGGTAAAAAATTATGGAATCTCTGGCCTCGGAGGATGTTCATTCATTTGTTTAATTTTTAGAAAAAAAGCAGATCACAGACATGACACAAAACTAAAGTCATTTCAAATGGAATCTTTTTGGCTTTAAGAAACGGTAAAAGAAAAAAATCAAGAAAAACATGTGGTAGTCAGTAATGGTTATTTTTTTAGACAAAGCAGAGGAAAAAAATTATGGAATCATCCTGTAAATTTTCTTTAAAAAGAGTGATCACACCTTGGAGAGCTGTTTGCACCAAGTGGACTGACATCAATCATGGCTCCAACACCAGAGATGTCAGTTGAAACAAAGGAGAGGATTATCAAACACTTAAAATACGGAAAATCATCACACAATGTTGCAAAAGATGTTGGTTGTTCACAGTCAGCTGGATCTAAAATCTGGACCAAATACAAACAACATGAGAAGGTTGTTAAAGGCAAACATACTAGTAGACCAAGAAAGATATGAAAGTGTTAAGACAAAAAACTTAAAGTAATATGTCTACAAAACAGAAAATGCACAACAAAACTAATGAGGAATGAATGGGAGGAAACTAGAGTAAACGTCTGTGATTGAACTGTAAAAAACAGCCTAAAAGAAAAGGGATTTACATACAGAAAAGCTAAATGAAAGCCATCCTTAACACCTAAACAGAAAAAAAAAAACACGGTTGCAATGGGCTAAGGAACAACAATTGTGGACTGTGATGACTGGATGAAAGTCATGTTCAGGGATGAATGATGAATCTGTATTGGGCGAGATGATGATGCAGGAACTTTAGTTTGGTGCCGTTCCAATGAGATTTATAAAGATGCCTGAAGAGAACCAGTAAATTTCCACAGTCATTGATGATATGGGACTGCAGGTCAGGTAAAGGCACTGGGGAGATGGATGTCATTACACCTTCAATAAATACACAAGTTTACCTTGATATTTTGGATACATTTCTTATCCCATCAAATGAAAAGATGTTTGGGGATGATGGAACCTAAAAAACTAATACAGTAGCTTGTATTTTACGTAAGAACAATACAAAACACTTCGAGCAACAATGTATAAAATTAACTTTATATTCACCTCAATCTCCATATGGCACTGCGGGTTCAGCAAAAAGAATATGACTTTTGAAAAATGAAGCTGCTGACCAAACAAGTTTAACTTTAATTTGAACTATATAAATAAAATAAATATAAATAAATATATATTTTATATAATAAAAAATATAATTTAATAGTTTACTTCCACATAAGCTGTAACGAAGAGAGGCCAGGCTCACTGGGTCTCGATTCAAATAAAACTTGCTTCCCACAAGAAGTCAAGACAAAGTTGCTTTGTGAAGCTTAATATTTGTATTTGTGGACACGACAGGCGTGTCGTGTCCCATGGCTGTCGAGATTCCCCGTTAGCTCATGGATTCAAATCTCTAATGCTACGTTCACACCGAACGCATTTTGAGCAGCAAAAAACCACCCAACACCTCCAGGTGGACGCACCACGTTCAGACCGGGACAGACCAGACACGCCTCTGAAGAGGGAGGAGCGTCTTGGTTTTTTCCAGTCTGTCTTCGGCATTTGAAATAAGGATAAAATAAAGAAAATGGCTTTGCTTTATTTACTAAAGAGCAAGCAAACCTTGCGCACACCAGATCATTAATTCACCAGATGATTTAGAGGCTATTTGTTCGGTTCGTTTCGCCACTCCAGCAGCTGCGAGCTGACAGACTATTTTTTGTCCCAAGCCCAGTACGAGCTCCTGACCCACATCGGTGCTGATATCTCCAGCCAGAACATCAACTACAGATGGTTAATTTCAGCTAAAGAGCTCCTGTTTGTCTGTTTCGGTTTAGTGGGCAACATTCAGGAAACTGTCACATGGAAAAAGGAGTCTCTCTGATTGGTTGTCAAGACGCGGCGAAAGTTCAGATTTTTGAACTCGGGCATCGACTGCTTTCGCCACACCGCATGCATGGAAAATGCTCTGCCACACCTTCTGCCTTCCTTGTGTGCCACGTTAAATGGACCTGACGCGCCGCAAGACCCCTAGAGGCGCGTCTGCCATAGACTTTGCATGTAAACTGGCTGCTCCTGCAGCTCAAAACACATTTGGTGTGAATCCACCATTATTCAAAACACTGTTACTCCAAGGGAGAAGACAGCTGATGTTGTGGACAGAAGTCAGTACGTCTCATTCTACTGTCCGGGCGGAAATGCCGTTAGTCATTAAAGAACAAGGTTTTTAGTTCCGCTCTCAGTCGATGAATTAGTAAAACAGGAAGATAAAGAAAAATGATAGTTCAGACTTGCCGTTGCTATCTGGAGCTAACGAAGATTGTTGCTTCTGCACAGTTTGCATAAACAAAACATATCATGTTTAGATATCGTCTGATGAGAACTCTTTTACAAATGATTGAAAGAACGAATTACTTCAAACTCAAAAATCTTTGCAATATGATTCAGACAAATAAACACTGATGTTTCATCAAAACTTAAACAATAATGACTATTTTAGTTAAGATATTTCCACAGAAAAATTCATATTAGCTGAAATCACACCGAGGGAGAAAATAGATCTGTCCTCTTTTCTCCTGTAACTTGATAAATGTTGTTTCATGATTATCAAAATGCATCATAACTCTTGGTTAAGAGAAAAATAAATAAAATAAAAAATAAGATTATTCTGTTTATTATCTCATTAAGAAAAAGTAAATGACCCTTTGATGGTCAAGACAACCTGTTGTGACCCAAATTCAGGTTCAACCAGAACAGAGTCTCTTTAAAGGGCCCATCACAGGACTGAGATCACAAGACAGTTTTCTTGTTTATTTCACTCGAGTTGACCCCTACGTCCTTCTCTGTTTATTTCCTCCTGCCTGTCTTTGCTCCAGCCCTGCCCACTCTCACCTGTTCCTCATGTTTCTCTCCCAGGTGTTTCTTGTTCTTGCCCATTAGTCTGACCTTTATATTCTGTGTCTTGTCTTCACTTCCCTGTCAGTCATTGTGCTGTCTCCCCAGCCTGCGTGATGTCTTCCATGTTTTTCAAGTTTTATGTTAAACCAAGTGAGTTTTTTGAGCTGCCCCGTCAGCACTTTTTGTTTAATAAATACTTTGCTTTTTGGAGCTTTGAATCTGCTTGTACCCTGGGTTATTTTCTACTAAAACCCTGACAGAATGATCTGACCAACAGAACATTTTCTCAACAACTTACATAATGTCCGCCCCACCACCCCCCACTCTGAAGCTGGATCCAGCAGACATTAGGAAATTGTTGAATAAGTTACAGCAGGGGCAGAGAGAGCTAACTAAGGCCTGTGTCACATGGAAAGATAATCATGCCGATTTTTGCCCTTCCGACAATCTTAAGGAAGTTCAGATTATCGTGATGGCTCTGAAGATAATCATAGCAGATATTCCCCCGTGGGTGGTGAGTTAAGAGTGGTTTAGTCGGCTCGGAAGAACATCAGGCCGACCTCAAATCGGGGATATTCAACATGTTTGATTTTTTGGCCCGATATCACAGTGTGTGTAGTGTTCACCTGAGCTCGCAGCCTGTTGAATGAGATGTGTAGCCAATCATAAATCGAGGTGACGTAAACACGGAGGTGAATCCAAATACAGAAGACAAAAAAAACTGTCATAACTCACCAGAAAGTCCTCTGGATGTTGAAAGTCCAATGGAATTGTTTTTCCTCTGGTTAAAATAGTCCATAAACGATCAATATTTTTTCTTGTCGCAAATGTTTTATAAACATACCAATGTTTTCTTCAGGAATTCAGTCGGGTGTTTGAAGATTCCCCATCCCCTCCAGCAGGAGGCAGCCTCCAAGCATCTTCTCTCTCTACGCCAATGAATAAGGTCTGTAGCAGATCATTCCATCGACTTCCGGATCAGGGCGGAGGAATCTGGTTGGCACGATCATGCACTTAAAGGTATATTTGTCAATTCACTTTCTGATTTGTTAAAGGATCAGTTAGCCACCCGTGACGAACAAGACTCCCTAGATGGACTTATCAATCTGGCAATCAAGATCGACAGCAGACTCTGCCAGAGGAAGAGAGAAAGAAGGACTGCAACTCCCAGCTGCCCAGGGCTTCCGGGTTTTTCCTGCTCCGGCTCATCAATCAACTGAAGCGAATTCACCTGAGGCAGAACCGGAGACTATGCAGCTGGGACATATTCATTTGTCCCGCAAGGAGTGGCAAAGACGCTATGAGACTAAGGCTTGTTTTTACTGTGGGGGAAAAGAACATCAAGTCGCTAAGTGCTCATTGTTAAAAGGGCGAACCCATCATTAAGGAAGGGGATTATAGTGGGTCATTCCAAATCATCCCCTAAGACCCCTTTCACTCTTCACTTCATGATCATTGTCAATAAAAGGATAAGTTCTCTTTCCATGCACTGGTGGACTCAGAAGCTGAGCAGAACACAATTTCTGCCAACATGAAACAATTAAGTCTCACGACAGAAGCCCTGGATCCACCATTACCAGTTGTTGGAATTACTGGACAAGACCTCACTAAGATCACTCATTAAGTCTCCAACCTTCTGGTCATCATTTCTGGAAATCACTGCAAGTTTGGTGAGTTCTTTGTTGATGATTCCTCTTCTCTACAACTCGTTTTAGGATTTTCATGGCAACAAAAACACAATCCTCTATTGAACTGGGCTGAAGGGAGAGTTGAACGCCGGAGCAATTTTTGTCTGAGTCACTGTTTAAAGTCTGCTGTGCCATATGTTAAGTTTAAGGAAAATCCTCGTGAGGAGGTTGATTTATCTAAACTGCCTCAAGAGTATCATGATTTAGCTCCAGTTTTCTGTAAATCTAAAGTGCTTTCTCTTCCACCCCACAGACCCTATGACTGCTCTATTGAACTGTTACACTCCAGTTGGTTATACAACCTCTCAGGACCAGAAAGAGGGTCCATGAAAACATACATTGAAGAGTCTGTCACTTCAGGAATCATTCATCCATCTACATCCCCATTGGGAGCAGGTTTCTTTTTTGTTGCCAAAAGACAAGAGCCTGCGTCCATGTATTGATTTTCATGGACTCAGTCAAATAACTGTAAATGGACTGAATTTATAGAGCGCTTTATCAAGTCCCTCCAGACCCCAAAGTGCTTTACACTAACAGACATTCACCCATTCACACTCACATTCACACACTGATGATGGCAAACTATATTGTGGCCACAGCTGCTCTGGGGCATACATACAGAGGTGAGGCTGCCATGCACAGGCGCCACCAGACCCTCTGACCACCAWCAGTAGGCAAGGCGGGTGAAGTGTCTTGCCCAAGGACACAACAACTGAGACGGCTGGACGGGGGATCGAACCAGTGACCTTCCGGTTCAAGGATGACTCCCCTAACCACTCCGCCTCAGCCGTCAAAAATAAATATCCACTCCTCGCCGATTCAGTTCAACAACAACTTCACACTGCCACCATTTTTTCTAAGTTAGATCTTCGCAACACATACAATTTGGTGAGAATAAAGGAAGAGGATGAATGAAAAACCGTGTTTAAGAATACCCTGGGTCATTTTGAGTATTTTGTTATGCCATTTGGTTTAACCCGCTGTTTTCCAGTACTTAATCAATCACATTCTCACGGGTTTTCTTAACATTTTTGTGTTTGTCTATCTGAACAACATATTAATCTACTCACAAGGCAAAGTCCAAGGTTATCAACACATCCGTGCTGTACTTCAGTAGCTCTATGTACAGTAAGCCAACTGTTCTTAAACTGTTATTGTTACTGTTACTGTTATCAAAGCAGAGAAATGTGAATTTCATGTTTCTTCTGTTTCCTTGCTGGGGTTTATCTTTGGAGAAGGCTATTTCCAGACAGATCCCAACAAGATAAAGGTTGTGGTAGAGTGGCCCATCCACAAGGATTGCTGTCATCTACAGAGGTTTCTGGGTTTTGCTAATTTCTACCGTTGATTCATCAAGGATTACAGTTAGGTGGCAGCCCCCCTCTTCAACTTACCTCAACCCTCAAGACCTTCAGATGGACACCGGAAGGTGACGCCGCCTTCGGTGAGTTAAAGACTCGCTTTGTCTCATCTTTGGCACAACCATTTGAGATGGCAGTGCCTGGGGGTCTGAAACACACCCTTACACACCCCTCTGCTGCTGGACCTCCTGCTCCTGTTGGGCCTCCTGTTCCTGTTGGACCTCCTGCTGGGCCTCCTGCTCCTGAGTTGGCAGTTCCCGTTCCTGAGTCGGCGGCCCCTGAGGTTCTTGGGTCGACTGCTGTCGCCTCCTTGTCACCTTGGTCGTCAGCCATTGCCTCCTTATCACCTTTGTCACCTGTGTTCGCCATCATGGATATTTTGTCTCCAGCACCCTCCGCTGGCTATTTATGGCCTCCTTCC
This sequence comes from Austrofundulus limnaeus, assembly GCF_001266775.1. NCBI lineage: Eukaryota > Metazoa > Chordata > Actinopteri > Cyprinodontiformes > Rivulidae > Austrofundulus > Austrofundulus limnaeus. Next base: position 215,113 of record NW_013952661.1, read on the forward strand.
TTGGCTCCACCTCTGCTGTATGCAGTAGTTGGAGCTAATACTCTCCATTGCAGTTCGAGCACTTTTTCGCATAAACAAATGGCCACGAACTTTAGACCAATCATAAAGTAATTTCTTAGCAGGAGGGAGGTGAAAAGTTCTGCCAGCGGCGTGTGACAAGAAGGGATGAGACAGAGTTGACTTTGAGAAAATGGTGACGTAATTTTTGTTATGGAACTGTGACAACTCAAGCTGGAGGAAATATAAATATAATAAATAAAAATATAAACCAATGTTCTTCTCTATCAAGGATGAAAAGGCCTTCGTAACTGAAAGAGTGACCGCTGGCCAGTAGATGACTATAAACTGCGGAGTCCTGCTTGGATGAGATAGCTCATTTGTGTTGGGCCATTCTTTTGAACAGTGGATGCTTTGTTACCCTGATGTAGAATTTTATCACAGTCCTCCTCAGACTGAAAAAATCTCTTGGAGAGACAAAACATTTTTTTTCAACAAAGAGAAACCTATTCAGATGACCCGTTTAACTTTTTTAGAGATTGTTTATATTCTTTTTAAGGTCATTTATCATTAGATGATCTTAGTCTAAAACACTGATTTGAAAGGAAGCAGGTGATATGCATTCCTTCATGAAATGCTAGGCCTTTAAGTCCCTTCTAGATTTTTCTGAGTTATAAAATGTTGTTTTTCTGGCACACACAGCTTTAAATAGCTGCACAGACTAATTTGTGTAAATACCAGAATTTCTTCAATGCCCTTTTGTTGTTACATCAATGGTCCATGGTTTTCATTGTCTTACAGAAGTAACCAGGATAATGCGATTAGAGGTTTATTGAGGAGTAAATCCTCTTATGAATGTGTTAACAGAAACCTTGCTACCATTCAGCCCCACTTGTCAAAGAACCTCTGGAGAAAGAGGTTTGGATCACAAACTTCCACTTCAAGTCCACAGGCTTTTTGTCTCTTCAAAACTTATAAATATGGCAAAGATTGATGTACTGGTGGCATCTCTGCTAATTTTAGCAAATGTTTCTTTTTTGCAAGCATCATTTTCACCCAGCCTTATTGTGGATCTGGCAAAAATAGTCATGGACAATTACTGTTCTCCGGAGAAGCTAGTGGGGATGATGGAGGATATTGCAGCAGCTACAAGCAATACAGAAGTCCTCAACATGCCAGACGGCGAAACATTGGCCAACGTCCTAACCAACGGAGTCCAAACCACAATCAGTGATCCACGCCTGAAGGTCACCTATGAGCCAAACAATGTTCATAGGATTTCCCCACAGATCCCTGCCCTGTCCCCTGAGCAGCTCGTTGCTGTCCTCCAGACATCCATCAAGCTAGACATCTTGGATGGCAACATTGGCTACTTAAGGATTGACAACATCCTCGGAGAAGAGGCTGCTGACAAGGTTGGCCCTTTGCTTGTCGACCTTATCTGGAATAAAATCTTGACCACCTCTGCTCTAATATTTGATCTACGTTACACTGGCAGTGGGGACATCTCAGGTATCTCTTACATTGTGTCTTACTTCACTAAATCTGAGCCTCTGATTCACTTTGACTCCATTTATGACCGTCCCTCTAACACGACTATTAAGCTGTTTTCTATGTCAACCCTGCTGGGACAGAGATACAGCCTAATCAAGCCCCTGATTATCCTTACTAGCAAAAACACAAATGGCATTGCTGAGGATGTTGCCTACTGCCTTCAGAGCCTAAAAAGAGCAACCATTGTGGGTGAGAAGACTGCAGGAGGTTCAGTTAAACTTAGCAAATTCAAAGTGGGTGACACTGACTTCTACATTACTTTGCCCACTGCAAAGTCTATCAACCCTATTACAGGCTCCAGTTGGGAGCTTATGGGTGTGACCCCAAATGTGAAAGTCAATGCAGAGGATGCTCTTGCCACTGCCATCAAGATTATCAACTTCCGTAATCAAATTCCAGCCATTGTTGAGGAATCAGCCACCCTGATTTCCAAAAACTATGCCTTCAAAAATGTTGGAGGAGATATTGCAGAGAAGCTAAAAGAGCTTCTAGCAAATGGTGAGTTCAGCATGATTGTCTCCAAAGAAGATCTGGAGACAAAGCTGTCTGCTGAACTTTATACTATTTCTGGAGATAAAATCTTGAAGACCACCAGCAACAACCCATCCCTGCCACCACTGGTAAGATGATCCAATAAAATAATTGCTTTTAGGTCACAAACAGTATGCGTGAATTTCTATCTTCTATCTTCTTTTCCCCCTTAAGAGTAAGAGTAGAATTTCAGTGGGCTGAAACTGGGCTGAGCTGGTGACTAAAAATTGTTTAAAAAAATTAATTAATTAATTTAAAAAACAGTTGAGTTGAGGTCTTAGTAAATTATGTTTGCATTTTGCACAGCCAGATTCTGAAAATTACAGCTTATTTTCATGTTTTTTCAAGGACTTTCTCACTATTTTTATTTGGCATACATTTGTTATTATATAAATGTGTCATATAAATGTTTTTCAACATATTTAAAAATCAATCAATGTATTCCTTTGTGACTCATAAGGAAACCGAGAACCTCTGGAAAATTCTCCAAATATTTCAAGAAATTTAAAAAACTCCATGAACGCAGTTGACAACCACTCACAAGCAGTCACAGCCCAGTGAGATGCTGCTTAACACAGAAATGTTTCTGATTAGTTAAAATAGTCAAATGGTTAAGAAACCAATTGTAAAATTGTTGAACCCAAACAGTAACACCGTGATTAAAAAAAACATACGTTTTTGGGAAACATATTGCAAATGTTTTAAGAACAGTAACAATTTGCTCAGGTTATGTCCACATTTTGTGCTGTGCCTGTCATACAAATACTAAACTGGTGTTTGTTTTGCAGAATCTTACTTCAGAGATGTACATTGAGCTGGTCAAAGTCTCTTTCAACACTGACGTTTTTGAAAACAACATTGGCTACCTGCATTTTGACATGTTTGGAGACTTTGAGGAAGTCAGACCCATTGCCCAGATTATTGTTGAGCATGTCTGGAAGAAAGTTGTCAACACAAATGCTATGATCATTGACCTCAGGTGAGTAATCTGATGTAAGGATAATGTTCATTTTGTCAAAAAAAGTTAATTTTATTCTGCTGAAGCTCATTAATCCACATTTGAATAGAAATTTATGTTGAATGTTTTACTGTATATTGTATATGTATACAGTACATAGATTTTTTTTTCCAAGATCCCCCTCCCCGCTCAAGGAGATTGCTCAATCACTAACCCTCCATCCTACAGGTCCAAACTTCCTCTTTCTAGCTGAGCCTAACCCAAACAACATGAGAAAAGTCTGTTCAGGCTAGTATGGAAACAGACTTTGTAGCGTAGAGGCCAGCTAGAACCCACCAGCCACACCTTGTTGTGGCAGCTCTCCTTCCTTAGGCACTTGGAACACGGGCTGAATTTGTTTAGAAACCAGGAATAGCCTTCTGTGGTGTTGGGTACAGTTATGGGGTGCCGTTTGTAAAGTTACACAGTCAAAAATTACCACCAATATTTTTGTTTTGTTTAGCCTTTTATAAGAAAATAAAGAACAGATTTAGTTTTCAAAGTCAGTTTTTCGCCATGTATTCATACATTTACCTAAATATTTAGGTAGGTAGCTAAATATTTAAGTTAAATATTTAGGTAGCTAGCTAAATATTTAAGTTAAATA
>NW_013952661.1:219090-223274 GCF_001266775.1 Austrofundulus limnaeus
ACTGTGACATTTATAAATGTATGAATCATATGGTGAAAAACTGACTTTCAAAAATAAATCTGTTCTTTTTTTTCTAATAAAAGACTAAATAAAACAAAAATATTGGTGGTAAGTTTTAACTGTGTAACTTTACAAGCGGCACCCCATATACAGTAAAAGCAATGTTTTTATAAAAGCCTGCAGACTTGTTGAGTCGACATGTCAGGTGCAGACGTCCACGAAGTTGGAATCATTTCAGACGTCAAGGTCTTTTCAGTCAGTTCATTTCTCTCACAAACAACCAACTTAATTGTCCTGAAAATCCATCTACAATATTTTTGAAAACTTTCTTTGACGACTGCATCTCTGAAGTTCCAAAACCCCACACCATTTCTCACTTTTTCAACAAACTGCTTCATATCTAAATCCATAACCGAAGGGGCCACTAACTCCAACTCTTCAAGGTCTCCTTTATCTTTTACAGTGGATGCATGTCAACAAATGTTTTCCTCTTTCTCCTTTCATCCTAAAACACCACCTCTTCAGATTTTAAAGCACGCCCAGCCGAGTGACCCCTCTAGGGATTTTTCACACTATTCAAAAAAATTATCAGTCATGTGCACGTGATCTGCAGAAGAAACGATTTGGCGCAGAGCCACAATTAATGATTTTCCCCCAAGGACATTCCTCTAGCACAGGGGTCGGCAACTCGTGACTCCAGAGCCGCGAGCGGCTCTTTAACCTTCTTGTCGTGTCTCCCTCTGGCCTTGACAAAAAAATAAAAAAAAATAAAACTAAAAACATGAAAACGAGTAATGATTATCTCTTAATTACATTTTATTTGCTTTAATTTTTTTATTTGTTTTGTTGCAAAGTTATCTTGGAGTTTGAAATGTTACTTTAAATTAAAATTTTTTTAAATAATTTGTCAACTAAAATACACGCCACATCCATGTCTACAGCCCTCGCCTTTACCTGCAGGTGACCTTGAGTGTCTGACCCACGCTAACCCATAGCGACCCATAGCTCACTATGAGTAAGTCCAAAAAAGAGAAGTCTCAGAAGAAAATAGAGTTTAATTCTGCGTGGACAGATTCATTTGCCTTCACCGCCAATGATCCTGTGTGCTTGATATGTGGCGAGAAATTAGCAAACAACAAAAAATGTAACGCTGAAAGACATTTTCTGGAAAAGTACCAAACTGAAGATGAGCGAAAGAGAGTGATTTCAGAACTGCTACGGAAAGCTGAGCAGAGCAAACATACTTTCAATAAGTGGCTCAACTCTCCTAACTCAACTACAGCTGCTAGTTTTGTGGCAGTTCAGGACATCGTAAGGAGAGGAACGCCTCTCACAGACGGGGAATACATGAAAGAATAATTCATAAAAATATCAGAGCATCTATTCTTGGACTTAAAAAACAAACAGGAAATTATTCAGAAAATTAGAGACATGCCTCTCTCTGCCAAAACCATCAAGTACAGGGCCATTAAAATGGCAACAAACATCACCAGTAGGCAAATTGATGATATCGATTCAGCTCAAGCATATTCAATTGCTTGTGATGAGTCAAGTGATGTAAATGATAGTGAGCAGACAGCTCTATTATGAAGGTATGTGAACTCTGATGGGCCGCAGGAGGAACCGATTTAACTCATACTGCTAAAAGGCCAAACACGGGGGCGGGACATTTGTGAGGCTGTTGTGAGTTGTCTAAAAGACAAAGGAATTAACACCACTCACCTGGTGTCAGTGGCTACTGACGAGGCACCTAGTATGAGAGGAGCACAGAAGGGCTTTGCAAATTTACTCCAAAAGTGGCTGGATCAAAAACTGCTGGCATTTCACTGCATCTTGCAGTGTTCTTCTTCCATGAAGCAGCTCTGTTGTCCTCCATCCATATTTTCAGTTCCAGGCTGAGTCATTTCTACCTTCTCCTCTCTGTCAACGCTCTCTGGTTTCATTTAAAAGAGTCGATCATCAGATATTGTCCAAGAGTAACCTTCAGGGTGGATATAGCTCGCTAGCACCCTCACACCAAGGACCTATCCACGTCATCATTTACCCAGAATGCTTTGCGTGTAAATAAAATGGCTCCGTCTGTGTTAAAATATATTTTTAAAAATTATAAAAACTAAACATCCTATAGTATTTTTACAGTCTTTATTTTACAGTTAAAATAAATGTTTATCAAATAAAGTCTAATGTTACAACTAATCAGGGATCTCTTTAAGAAACACCTGAATCTGGACACTTGTTTGTGTGCAGTTGTGAGCATGCATGTATATACAAGGTTTCTCTATTTGAATGTGTAATAATGACTGTGGAGACCCACAGACCCGACCTCCAAGGCCCAAGGCAGACATAAGGTAGACCAGAGGCAAAGGTCTGAGAGCGACCCCGAGCGCCGAGCCCCAGGGGCGCCACCACTCGAAAAACCGCTTACCCACCCCCAGAGCAGACCAGGGGAGAGAACCAGGAGAGTCACCCTAGTAACCCACGCAGAAAGTTCCCTGGGTCAGCAGCGACAAGTCCACAGGACCTGTCGGGACCCTCTACGCCGGATGCAGATCCAGGCATGGACACAGAGGACTGTGTCCTAAGGGCGCACCACCCCTCAGCCAAGGCCTGACAGGGGTCGGGTGGCTCGGGTCGAACCCCACCAGGCAGTCACCAGGCCAAGCTGGCACATGCCCCAGCACCCAGCCCCAGACTCTGAGAGCCACCAGCAGAGGTGGGCAGAGGCATAATCCACCAGAGGACAGTACGACTGGGGCAGAGCCCCACCACAAGCAGTGGGCCCCTAGATGAACGAGAAGAGGGGGTGGCCCAAGTCCCAGCCTGGCAATTATCTAGGCACACACAGACACAATCACATGTTCCCACCCTCACAACCACTTATTCAAAGACACACAAGATGCATGCCATATTCCACTCACACTCCCCATACACACTTCTATACCCCCAGGTCCAAGATATGCACCCACCCCCTACAGGGGGCAGCATCTGGACCCAGGAGCTAGACCCATTCATTATGGGGAGAGGAGCAGACAGCCAAAGCTCAATCCGGGCTGCACCAGGCTGACCATCCAGCCACCTCTTCGCAGCAAAGCCACACCCCCGGCCACCCCCACACCCCGCCCATGGCCAAGTGCACATCCCCAGCTGACCACTCGCTGGACCTCGGCGGCAACTCCAGCCAGAGGGCAAACCATGGCAACCAGGAGCCATGATCTAAGAATCCAAACAGCCCCAGAGGAGCCAGAATGCCAGACCCGCCCCGGAACCCACCCAAGCCCCGAGCCACATGCAGCCCAGGCCTCCACCAGACAATCTGTCCCTCCTTCGGACCCCAACCCCAAATGGCAAACGAGGAACGGGGGACTGAAAAAAAATTATTACACATATACAGTACCTCCACCCTCAGATGCGCTGTTAATGTGTGTTGTTTTATAGTCCAATTAAAATTGGAGAGAAGTGGCAGAGGCCAGCACATACCCATACTCGATTGAGAAGAGGTAGTGCCAGTTCAGCCTTTGAGAGTGGGCACAGGCATCAGTGGCGAGACTTTCACCTCATCCCCCTGCATCTCCACCACCAAGTCCCAACAAATGAATGTTATGAGAATGTTATAAGTGAATTTCTAGGGCAGAGACTCTTAACCCATGGGCCGCGGCCCAATTGTGGGCTGCAAGTGCCACCTTGAGGGCCTCAAAAGAACAACAGTTTTAAACTTTGGGCCACAGAGGGCGGCGGGATAGCCTTGTACCACTAGTAGTGGAAGTGTGCCACAACAACTTTTTTAATATGTAGAAGAACTGTAACTGGAAACATTTTAAATGAAAAGTAGAAGGCAAAAACGAAGGTAATCCATCAAAAAAATGCCAAAGTTTGTCACTAATATGAAGTGCGGCTTCTGGTTCTACCATGCAATATTTCAAAAGTTCAAAACATTATCAAATACAGTTGCAGATACAGCTATATTTTAATTTTCATTTCATCAAATAGTTAATTTTTAAACATTTTGAATGTATTTTAAAGAAACTTTAAACTTGTCAAAAAAAACTTGTTACTGTTATTGTTTGTCACTAATATGAAAAGCAGCTTCTGGTTCTACCATGCAAAATTTTACAAAGGATTTATTGTCATTTGCAATTTATCAAATTTATTTTTACATTTTTTTATTTGAAACATTTACATTAAAC
>NW_013952661.1:224854-229306 GCF_001266775.1 Austrofundulus limnaeus
ATTCTAATTTTCTGATATGCTGAATTAGAGATTTTCATTTGTTGTCATTTGTAATCATCAAAATTAAACGAAATAAACATTTGAAATATATGAGTTTGTATGTAATGTATGAATATAATATACAAGTTTCACTTTTTAAACGGAATTACTGAAATAAATCTACTTTTTCATGATATTCTAATTTTATGACCAGCACCTGTATAAAATATATTAGTCATAATCATGTGTTGTGATTATTTGACAGGAGTTTTACTTTTATACTGTAAGTTTATTTAATTTAGTTTTAATGCAAATACAATACAGATTAAACCAAGATTTAGAATAATTATCATTTTGATCCATACATTGGTAATGTCTGACTGGGCCTTGTGCCATTTTATGTTCAACAAATTGGTCCCCGAGGTCAAATAGTTTAAGAATCCCTGGTCTAGGGTGAACAATAAAATTGGGGCCCAGCTGGCAATGGCAGTTGGCGATGTAAAATGATTGCTCCTTGTAACACACCTGTACCCGAAAGCCCTACATGAGTGGAGTTGAAATGGAGAAGGTGGAGGGATGTGGTGAGGGATGGGGAGAAAAATGACTGGAGAAGCAAAATGCCCTTCCAGGGAACCAGCTCCTCCGCTGACCCCAGAAGGCACCCCCATTCCACAAGACCCACTCAGGGAGGGAGGTCCAATACCTCTGCCTCCATACCGAAGGCAGCAGCAAGAACAGGCCCAGGGAACCCTAGGCCACAGATATACAGAGCTCAGAGGGCCACCAGGAAACTGGCCCAACAACTCACCCAGAGCCGTCCAAACCCCCAAGATCTGACCCCCAGCCAGTCCGCAACCCAAAGATGCCACCGAACCCCAACAAATAAGATTCACCCGAGAGCACCCACTCAGCAGCTGACAGTGCAAGGAGGCCACTGAGAGCAAACCCCCACCCCAACAAAGAAGCCAACCAGCTAACCCAGCACAACCCGTGCAACAGTTGGGGGGCTGGTCCTGCCAAGCAGGATCGGACCCACCAGGCTCCAGCAACCCACACGGGAAACCAGAACCAGGACTGCCCAAAGATGTCCAGCCCCTGCCAAAGGCCATCTACCCAGACCCCACCCCAGAAGAAAACCCACCCAACATTTAGACAACTTTCAGAACATACAGTATATCACGCTAGACACCCAGGCTGAGTTGACTTACCCTTTCCCACGGACCCCTGCTATGGAGGGCTCTCCACAGCTTCCTGTGGAAGTAGAGACATTGGTGGGTTTTCCTGACCCAACAGGAGGTATTGGCTCTCCAGATGAGGTCACTGGATACATGCACACGCAGGTACCTGCAGCTGGAGAACACCTCCACAGCTGTTCCACCAATGAACAGGGGCTGAAGAGGGTCCTTGTCTCTCCTTAAATCCACCACCATCTCCTTGGTTTCTTCACGTTGATGTAGAGGCTGTTTCTGCACCCCTGCACCAGATGTTCCACCTCCTCTCTGTAATTGGACTTATTGTTGTTTGTAATGCATCCCACTACTACTGTGTCACCTGCAAACTTCACTACATGACAGCTGGAGTGTCTTGCTGAGCAGTCATATGTAAGCAGAGTGAAGGGGAGGTGGCTCAGCATGTAGCCCTACTGCAAGCCAGTGCTGTAGTCCATCTGTTTTGGATCCTGACAGTCTGAGGTCTGTTGGTCAGGCAGTCCAGAATCCAGTTCCCCAGTGTGGGACTCAGTCCAAGAGAGGAGAGTTTCTGCACCAGGGTCTGAGGGATAATGGTGCTAAAGGCTGAGCAAAAATCCAAAAAGAGCAGACGGGTGTAAGCGTTTCTGCTCTCCAGGTGGGTGAGGGCTGTGTGGACCACCAATGGGATGGCGTTCGCAGTACAGCAGTTCTTCCTGTAGGCATACTGGTGTGGGTCCACAGTAATGTCAATGGAGTCCTTGACCTGGGTCATGACTAGCCCCTCAAAGCACTTCATGACTACCAATGTTAATGCTATCAGTTGGTAGTCATTCAGGCCTATCACTGCAGAGAGCTTGGGGATAGGAACAATAGTGACCATCTTTAAACAGGTGGGAACAGATGCCAGTGACAGTGACCAACACCTCAGACAGCTGATGAGCACAGTCCCTGAGTACCCGCCCTGGGATGATTTCAGGGCCTGCAGCCTTAAATGAGTTGATTCCTTGGAGGGTCCTCCTCACATCTGCTATAGTCACACAGAGAGGTGTGTCACCAGGTGGTGGTCTGATGCTGAAGAGGGTGCTAGGATACTCAAAGCAGGTGTAGAAGTTGTTGGGTGCATCAGGCAGAGAGGGGTCACTTGGGCATTTGTGCATCCCTGATGTTGTAGTTTGTGATGCACTTGATGCCCTTCCACATGCACCAGGGGTTGTTGGTAGTGAAGTGACGAACTCTCTGGGCATATATGGCTTTGGCCCTCACTATTCCTGCAGTCAGTTCTTTCCTCACTTCTAGGAGTGCTGATGCCTCACCTGTCCTGAACACAGCATCCCTAGCTTTCAGCAGAGCTCTCCCCTCAGCATTCAGCCAGGGTTTCTGATTCGGATAGTACTGTCCTGGTGGTTGTGACATCCTCAGCACACTTTGAGATGAAGCTCAGAACACTAGAGGTGTATTCCTCCAGGTCCACCTCTTCATAAGTAGCCACCTCTCTGAAGACCTGCCAGTTTGTGCACTGAAAACAGTCCTGTAGCACAGAAGCTGCATCCCTGGGCCGCACAGTGACCGTCTTCATCAATGGTCTGATCTGTCTCATGAACGGTCGATATACTGGTGCCAGTAGGATGGAGATGTGGTCGGAGAGGCCAAGATGGGGCCACAACCACATAAAATGCCTCCAGGTGCTTCATCTGTAGAGAGCTAAATGGTGTCATACAGCTCCGTTGATGCTTCGTTAGCATTAGCACCCGGCAGGATGTAAACAGTGGTGACTAACACTGCAGTAAACTCTCATGGCAGATAGAACGGCCAACATTTCACTGTCATAACCTCTATCATGCCAGAGTGGCAGCTTTTATTGAGTCCACAGTTAGTGCACCAACCTTCATTCACATACATACAGAGTCCTCCTCTCTGTGTTTTTCCTGACCAGTGGTCGCGGTCCACTCGGAACAACTGAAGACCATTGATCTGGAAGGCTGAGTCCAGCATGTTGTTGTTAAGCCAGGTTTCCGTTACGCAAAGAACAGCACAGTTTTTCATCTCTGCATAAAAAATCAGTCTCAGAAGTAACAAATCCAGGAAGAGAGTCAGGATCGGTGGCTTCATAGCCTTCAGCTGGGCCAATGCACCAGCCTGCTTTCCCCTCTTCTGTTTAATGGCACAATGTTTGCGTTTGACCTTTGCTCTTTGCCAGTTTGTTGTCCTCTGGAGCCGCTGTCTGCCAAGTGCTGATTTAAACTTCATTGATATTTTAACAGCCAAACAGCCAAACAGACTGCATATGCACAAAACGAGCCTAGAAGAGATGGCCATCATCTCAGCTGAGCTGTATTTCAGCCGTCATAGCAACAACAACAACAAGAACAACAAAAAATCTAAAAAGATAAAAAGATTGGAGACAAGATACCAACCTGGTGGAGCTCAACCCGCTCATCTTTGTGCTAAGAAAGTGGACACAGCTCCTGATTTTGCTATACAGAGACTGGATATCCTTAATAGCAAAACATGTTCAGCAACCTCCCACATGACCCCAGGAGCACAGTCACAAGCCTTCTCCACAAAACCCATATAGACCGGATAGGCAAACTCCCATGACCTCTTAACAACTCTGCAAAGGTAAAGATCTGCACTGTTCCAAAACAGAAGCCACACTGCTCTTCCTGAATCCACCAGGCTTTCACCAGAGAGATCCACCCTCAGGCCTAGCTCCAGAGAGGTGCCTTGGTTTAAATTTTTAGAGCAAGGTTTCCTGATTTAAGTGTAGTTTAATACATCAAGTTTTGAACAGTAATCTTTAGTGATATGTACATTTAAAAATGTTTTAACTTAAGTTGCTAAAACACTAAACCCTGTTCTTTGAACCAAATGCTCAGTTCCCCAAACCCATTTATTAAAATGGCTACCCTTTGTCAGAACACTAAGCACGTTTCACTCAGTAAGACACAACTTGTAGACCTATTTTCACCCACTAAAACATATTTTGCCCTTTGATTCACATGGGCTCCACAATGATAAGCACAGGTAGCTAAAATGAGACACAAATAAAGCACTGCTGTCTGAACTGAAACACAGCAAATCAAAATAGATCACACACGTGTGTCTAATGATGTGACCAAACAAATACAAGGCAGTACAAGGAGCCCGGTCATCGAAGCTTCACTATGAATAGAAACAATCACAGAGGCAAATACTCTAAATGTATATACAATAAAGGACTGGATGTACTTTTGTTGGTGTAATGTATTTGTACACTTACATAGAAACAAACTATATATATATA
>NW_013952661.1:230634-241641 GCF_001266775.1 Austrofundulus limnaeus
CTGGAGTGGCCTAGCCAGTCTCCAGACCTGAATCCAATAGAAAATCTTTGGAGGGAGCTTAAAGTCCATGTGGCCCAGCGCTGAAGGCTCTGGAGGAGATCTGTATGGAGGAGTGGGCCATATATATATGAATTATTTATCGGCTACACACTCATGCAACATATAGACTACAGTCTAATATACATGGGCCATCCTGATCCAGTCTGACAAACAGGTGATGCTAACCAGCTGGACATGGTGGTCGACAAACAAGAGAAGAAGGCAGCAGTGATAGATGTAGAGATCATAAGTGACTGAAACACCAGGAAGAAGAAGAACGAGAAGCTGGACGAATACCAAGATGAAAAAAGAATTTATGGAGTCAAAGTATCAATAGTCCAAGTGGTTACTGGAGCACTTGATGCTGTGACGCCCAAACTAGAGGAGTGACTTCAACAGATCCCAAGAACAACCTCAGAGATCTCTGTCTAGAAGAGGTTACTTGTAAGGACAGCTAAGATCCTGAACAGAACCCTGAAACTCCATTTCAAACTCAGGTCCTCTACCAGAGCTCTGAAGTGGAAGAGTAGGGTGAGATACAAGTTTTCTATAAAATAGAGATCATGTTTTATTACTTTTTACTAAAAGTGCTAAACAGGAGTTTTGTTTAGGAAATGCCTTCTTTGTGGACAATAAAGATTATTTCAAAAGCTTCTTGTGTTTTCTTTTTTTCCCTGTTGTGTGTAATGATTGCTCTGTAGTGTTTGTTCTTTTATTTCTTCGAGGTCTGATTTGACGACATTGTTTGATTTTGAGCAAAGTTTGAACTATTTTGAAGCTAGAGTTCGGTTATGCTGGGAGAGTCAGAGGTTCTGTGAAATTAGTTTTAAAATTGGGTTTTGTGTTTACAGTTTAGAGAAATGGATGGATGGTTTCAAGAAATGTGTTTTAGCAACTGCGAAAAACTGTAAAAAATGTGAACCTTATTTATTTATTTTACAAATTTTCTTAAATTGACTTTTTAGGAACAACCTTGGAGGACCAACAACTGCCATTGCAGGTTTCTGCTCCTACTTCTTTGATGGGGACAAGCCAATTCTGTTGGACACGCTCTATGACAGACCATCTGATACCACCACTGAACTGTTAACCCTGCCAGAACTTACTGGTATGCCTTTTTATTTTATACACTTTCTTAAAAGCTAAAGCAGTTGACTGTATATTAATAGACCCCTGATGTGAACTCAGAAGTTGAAGCTGGAATAAGACCTAAAACACAAAACTTTTTGCTGACAGGTTCCAGAATAAGCTTTAAGTTCTCCACAGTGTTAGTGAGCAGCAGGTGTGCACAATTCTGCAAAATCTTACACTATTCTGATACAATGTAAACTCAGTGTTAGGATTCATGTGCGTGTTGTGTCTTTGAGTCTTGCCTGAACAAATGATCTGCAGGAGGACATGCATCTACACCTGACAGCAATTAGGAGCTCCTGCAACCATTCAGTGCCTGATGATTGCCATACCTGGTAGAGTCAAGCAGAGGAAACTCTTTAAATCAATTTAAAAGAAATTGATTTGGCTTCGTTGCTCCCTTGTTTCACCTCCATGCTCTCCCGGGTCAAATCCTTGGTGGTTCCCACACCGGTTCCAGTTCTTCAGTCTCACCTCCCTCAGATCGCCTCCTGCTCTCCAAGGTGGTCTTCAGCTCCTCCTGCCTACCTGCTCTCCAATGCTTTCTGTTCAGGAGAATAAGACACCATTCAGATCTGTTCACAACCACTAACCTCCGTGGATCCAGCTATCCCTCCACATTGAGACACCACCACCAAGCTGTAAGATCCATTTTCATCTGTAAGATTCATACTCATCCAACCACCAGATCAGCTCAAACTCAGTTCTTCACCTTAATCTCTTCTTCCCCGTTTCCAGATGCTGTCACCAGCCTAGCAGTTTCGCCAATCCATTATTGTTTGCTGCAAAAATTAATTCTGGTTTCTTTCTAGAATATGTCCCATATTGATTCCACGTGTGGGTAAGGAAACTTTCTGAAAACAGGACAGAATCATCAGGCCAGTCTGATCTCGCGGAGTCTGCTCTAAACCCTGGTATTGAGCTAATCTCCCAGCTGGCCTGACACAAAACCGTTCTAAACTTCTGTGTGAGCAGCAGAATTTCACTGCTCAGCATTTAGATCAATTATCTGTATCAACGCAAGAAATAAACCAAAAATTTTCATTCCCAGCTCAGTCTGCTCAGCCCATTCAACCCCCCCCCCCCCCCCCCACAGCTGGAGCAGTTGCCCCATCGCAGACTCCTGCAGTGACCTCTCACTTCTGTGACGTCTCCTGTCACCCTTCTGTTTCTGTTTTGTTAGATTCTGTCCATGGGTGGTATTTACAATGCTTGCATATGCACAAAACGAGCCTAGAAATTTGCGTATGCCACTTTTCACGAAAAGGTTGTGAGTTATAAAACCCATACTTGGTGAGAAAATGCACAGTCCTTCACGCCAGATCATTCTGTAAGCTCATTTTGGAGACGGGAAGCTGGCACAAACAGTGAAGTGAAGAATTATAGCCATACTGTGTAATGATCACTGTCATATTTAATTTACCTTCATAATCAAACTTAGAATTTAGATCAACTTTATCATCAGCTTTCTTAACAGTATTATTTATGCTTCTGCTGGTGAGCCAGTCCTTTGAAATAAAATGCTTAAATCTTAAATAAAAGTTCACGCATCTCCATCCATCTCCTCCTCCTCAGACGACCCTGACCAACAGACCCCTCCCTGAACCACTGACCCTTCCCTGACAAGAGACATTTCAACAGCTTGACGGCAAAAGGCTCAGTTATAGTCATGCTTTGGGTGCACAGCCACCCTCGCCAGTGTGGATATGTTATAAAAGGTTCACTTTTTAAAGTCCGTAAGTCTGTATCGCATGCGCGGGGCTGTGGAGATGTGTGAGGGGTTGAGAAGATGATCAGCCGCAGATAACAGCGCAGGCAGGAGGGGGAGGATGCGGGAGAAAAGTGGTGAACTTAATCTGACTTATTTAATATTATTTATTGTTTTATTGCCCTGCAGGCTCTGAGAGAAAATATATTTAAAGCTGAGTTTTTGAAAAAAATCGTGAGATTGCTCCAAACGTCTGTAAACCTGCAAAATGAGGGAAAAGATGTGTCAGTTACAGACAATCTGTTCACGTGAGCAGTTGTAAGCACCTGTCATCTTCCAGACGCACAACAGAGCGCATGCCTGAGCTGCCCAATTGCTTTTTTTTACATTGATCAACTGACTCATTTAAATACACCTTAACATTCATGAGGTACTTTGCATTGACTGTTTAGGGTTGAGTGTGGACATGTAGAGGACAGAACCTGAGGCAGGACCTTGAGCGCAAACTCTGAGGTGTAACTGTGATCTATAAAGGAAAGATGCGCTGAAACATGCGTACACACGGTTTTCTAAATCTGAATTTTTTTGGTGTACGCCATTTTCACTTTTTGGCCGTACGTTCACTTTTAGTATGGTTTCCACGCAATCCTTTTTAAATGAGGCCCCTGATCTCTGCGCTCATTAATGCTGGCTGTGAGCAGAAACTCATCAATACAAAGTTGGTTAATCAGCTAAGTGTCCACACAGTTCCTCTTCCCTCTCCTGTTTGAGTAAATGCTCTGGATGGATGGTTCCTTCCTACCGCAACTCACCATACTGAACCCATAGAAAAGTGTCCTCGGGTAACCATAGAGAGAAACTGATGTTCTTTGTTTTTCCATCTCCTCAGTCTCCCCTGGTCCTGGGTTACCCTTGGTTGGCCAAGCATAATCCTCACATTATTTGGAGGAGGGTCAAATTGAGTCCTGGAGCACCCACTGTTTATCTATCTGTCTACAGTTGGCCGCAACTGGATCTGGTTCCACTCACCCTTACCACAACAAGGACCCCCCTTATCTCTTCAACTCTGATTATTATGTTTTCAAACAACTTACTAAAGTCATTTCAAAGCATTATCCCTCACACCTCAATGTCCATATGACGGTTCCATTGATCAGTTTCCTGGAGCTCCCTTACTACTTAGTCGCCTCTATAACCTGTCAAGTCCAGAGCAGAAAGTATGGAACAGCACATTAACAATCTTCTGCCTACAGGCATAATCCATTTATCCACATCCCCGCTGGGTGCAGGATTCTTCTTTGTGACCAAAAAGGGTGGAACCCTTCATCCTTGAATGGATTAGCACGGTCTTAGGGAAGGATGGTGCCTGTCATGGCCAGCCATCTGCCACGTATGCTCTATTTGCTGCTTTAGTGGTTTTTGTCTTATCTTGCTCTGATGCCTCTGCTCTGCTGGTTTATGATCGTATAACACTTCTCAGCCTCTGTCATGCTAAGTTGCCAACATCTGATTTGGAGATTTATTAAATTAAACCACCTCAAAGTCTGTTGAATATACCGAACTCTGTGCCATGAGCCCTGTGCTCTTCCACCCTGGCGACACCCCAGGAATGGCAGGAATCAAAAGAATCCTGAAGTTAACTGGCTGGAACTCCAGTGTGTTCAGCTTCTGTAATTGCAAATGCAATTTCATTGTGCTTTGTACAATAACGATGGTTTTCTTCTTCTTCTTCTTCTTCTTCTTCTTCTTCTTCTTCTTCTTCTTCTTCTTCTTCTTCTTCTTCTTTGCTAACAGTTACATGTATGAATGGAGGCATTGCTGGATTCAATCTGTTATTCCATCTATTTGCTTGGATTCAGACATTTCTGTATATTTGTGGAGGGAAAGCATTCCCAGATGCGGTGTCAACTTCAGGAATCTTCGCCGCCTGACCTGTGCACTTGATCTGGACAGTAAAGATCTGACTCTCCATGCAGATCACTTTCCAACAAGTCTTTTATTCTGAATGACATTTTTAGTTCACCGAATTTGGATTTTATGTTTCTGACTGAAACCTGGCTTCGTGTTGATGAGTCCTTTCCATTTTCTGAACTTCTCCCTCCAGACTGTAGTTTCTTTGGCTCTCCTCGGGCGTAAAGGAGGTGGACTAGCTTTTGTTTTTAAATCCAGTTTTAATTTTCAGCAACTTCCTACTCATGTTTACTCAAGTTTTGATCATAAGATGGTGGAAATAAATGTGTCCCCTCTTTCTTTGCTCCACAATCTACTGCCCACCAAAGCACAGTAAGGATTTTATTAATTTTATGACAGGACTTCTGTTATTATATGACCGTCTTTTAATAGTTGGTGATATTAACATCCATGTCTGCTGTGAGGCTGGACCACCTGTCAAAGATTTTATGAACATTATTGACTCTTAACCTCACACAGTCTGTCACTGGTGCTATTCATGAAAAAGGCCACACACTGGATCTTGTGCTGTCTTATGGGTTAGATATGTGCGCTCTGGAAATTGGTGGAACTCTTTTGTCAGACCATCTACCTGTCCTGTTCTCTGTGGTGGTTTCTGGTAGAATGGATCGTACTGGTGTCAAGACCGACAAAATAACCCAGGGCACAGGCAGGTTTCAAAAAGCACAAGGCCTTTAATGATGAACACAAAAAGGGCTGATAATACAGCAAAACTCACTTGACTTGAAGCTTGGACACAGAACATGGAGCAGGACAAGACCAGGTTGACAGTACAATGATCCAACAACAGACAGACACAAGACAGAGCTTAAATACACAGAAAACTAATGAGAGAACTGAAAACACCTGGGGAGAAACACGAGGGCAATCAGCAGACTGAGGCGATGCAGCTGCACTGAGAACACAGGGGGAACATAGAAACACTAGGATCAACAAAGCATATAATGACAGACTATGACAGTACCTCCCTCTCAACGATCGTCTCCAGATGATCACTAACGAAAGGCACGGGACAAGAGGAGAAGTGACAAGACAGACTCGAAGACAAAACATGAAGGTTCAGGGGGACGGCCAGGAAACCATCCCCAGCGAGGCAGGAGGTCAGGTGGGCTGCCAGGAACCCATCCATGGCAAGATCCTGCAGGAGCAGACGTAGAGTCACAGAAGGAGACGTGAGCAGACGTTGAGCCAAGGGAGGAGGTGGGAGCAGACATGGAGCCAAGGGAGGAGGCGGGAGGCGATGAGGAGCCGTCAGAGGTTGATAGAGCAGGAGCCTTGGCGACGGCGAACACAGGTGATAGAGGGGACGAAGAGGCAATGACTGACGACCCAGGCGACATGGAGGCGATGGCAGCCGACTCACGAACCTCAGAGACCGCCGACTCGGGGCTTGCCAACACAGGAGACATCGAGACCACCAAATGTGGAACCACTGGAACCACCGGAACCAGAACCACCGATTGTGGAACTGGGACCACCAACTCAGGAGTAGGAACCACTGATTGTGGAACCACCAACTCAGGAACAGGGACCACCGATTGTGGAACCGGGACGACCAACTCAGGAACCACCACAACTGGCGCAGAAGGAGCAGAAAGGGCGGGAGGGTGGGCGTCTAGAAGCTGAGCTGCATGTCTGGCAAATTTAGAGCAGCGCGGCTCGAAGCGGTGCACGTGTCATGAGCATTTTCCAAGCGTGCGGCACGTCCCAAGCGTCCGACGCATGAGTTGGAAAATCTGAACTTTTGCTGCTCGACGCGTCGCATCAACCAATCCGAGACTCATTTGACACGTGACAGTTTCCTGAATGTTGCCCACTAAACCGAAACAGACGGTCAGGAGATCTTTACCTGAAATTGACTGTCTGCAGTTGGATTTTCTGGCTGGACATAGTACCAATGTGGGTCACTGAAATTGACCGTCTGCAGTTGGATTTTCTGGCTGGAGATATCAGTACCGATGTGGTCACTGAAATCGACCCTCTGCAGTTGGATTTTCTGGCTGGAGATATCAGCACCGATGTGGGTCACTGAAATTGACTGTCTGCAGTTGGATTTTCTGGCTGGAGATATCAGTACCGATGTGGGTCACTGAATTCGACCGTCTGCAGTTGGATTTTCTGGCTGGAGATATCAGTACCGATGGTGGTCACTGAAATCGACCCTCTGCAGTTGGATTTTCTGGCTGGAGATATCAGTACCGATGTGGGTCACTGAATTCGACCGTCTGCAGTTGGATTTTCTGGCTGGAGATATCAGTACCGATGGTGGTCACTGAAATCGACCCTCTGCAGTTGGATTTTCTGGCTGGAGATATCAGTACCGATGTGGGTCAGCTGGTCAGGAGAAAAAAAAAAGAAGGGGTCCGTCAGCTGGCAGCTTCTGGAGCGGCGAAACTAACAGAACAAATAGCCTCTAAGTCATCTGGTGAGTTAATTATCTGCTGTGTGCAATATTCGCTTGCTGTCTAGTAAATAAATCAAAGCCATTTTCTTTATTTTATCTTTATTTCACTCGCCGAGGGCAGATGCTCCTCCTCCCACAACCCGCTGCCGCAGCTGCTATTGCTTCTCATTCTGGTCTGTCCAGCATCAAGATGTGTGCGTTTTGAGATTTATGGAGGTGCGCAATGTGTTTGGTGTAAACGTAGTGTAATGGCCCTTAACCACACTGCCAAACAGCCGTGTGACCAATCACAAAAGGATCCCTGTGCCAAAGAACTTCCCTGGTCAACAGGTTAACTCTCCACTCAAGACATCCACATCAGATCCTTATCCAAGAAACTCTCCCCCTGATCCATTGGTCCTTATGAACTGAAGTCTGTTCTGAGCCCTGTTTCTGTCCAGCTGAAACTCCCAGCCAGCCTTAAGATCCACTCTGTGTTCCATGTTTCTCTACTCAAACCTGTTTTTCCAGCCCATTATGCCCCCTCCACCAGCTCAAAACATTGATGGACGTCCTGCTTACCCTGTCCAGAGAATCTTGGATGTCTATCGCTGGGGCAAGGGGGTTCCAGTTACTTGTTTGAATGGGAAGGCTACAGGCCAGCCAGAGGACTATTCCTGGGTTCCTTGGTCTTTTATCATAGACCCTTCCCTTATCAGGGACTTTTAAGGCCTCTTATGGTGGGTTCACACCAAATGCGATTTCAGCATCAGGAGCATCAGGTTTACATGCAAAGTCTATGGTGGACGCGCTTCAAGCAACGTCGGGAAGGGCTGCGGCGCCTCAAGCACGATTAGAGCAGCGCAATTTGAACAATTTGAACGATCTGAGCGTTCAACGCGCTGAGGCGCAAATCGCTGAAGTTAGAAAATCTGAACTTTTGCAGCTCGACGCGCCGCGTCAACCAATCAGAGAGACTCCACTGTGTGACGTAGCGACATATTTCCCGACGGGACAGTTTACTGAATGATGTCCACTAACCTGAAACAGATGGAGAGGAGCTCTTTAGCTGAAATGAGTGCCTGCAGTCGGTGTCCTGACAGGAGATATCCGCACCAATGCGTGGCAGTGACTCATCAGACTGGAAAAATAGTCCTGAAAGCGAGCTGTGAGCCTCTACTCTGAATTATCTGGTGAATTAATTATGAAATAATTATCTGATGAACGTGACACGCTCTTGCTCTCTGTAAATAAAGCAAAGCCACTTCCTCGTCCGACATTAAACAGAGCCTGACAGAGGAGGGAGGGACGGGGAGTCTCTTCCCGTGCAACGCTTCAAGAGCTGTCCTGCGTCTGACCTCAAAGTGCACGAGCGACCAACTTCAGCGTTGGCTGCGATTTTGAAGCTGAAATCGCGTTCGGTGTGAACGCAGCATTAGTCTTCTGGGTCCTCCAAGCCACCAGGTAGTGGCTTTTGAGGAGGAATAATGTTAAGATTCATTTGAGTATTGTGTGTTTGAGTCTCGCCTGAACAAATGATCTGCAGGAGCGCGTGATCCACCTGAGGCAGCATCCACTCTTGGCAGTATTTAAGCCCTAGTTTGTATGGCTTTAAAAGGAGCTCCTGCACAACCATTCAGCACCTGATGATTGCCATACCTGGTAGAGTCAAGCAGAGGAAACTCTTTAAATCAGCTTTAAAGAAAAACCTTATTTGCCTTCAATGCTTCTTCTTTTCACTTCCATGCTCTCTGTCCAGGTCAAATCCTTGGTGGTTCCCACACTACACCGGTTCCAATTCTCCAGTGTCACCTCCCTCCAATGACCTCTTGCTCTCCAAGCTCCAGGTTGTCTTCAGCTCCTTCGCCCCTGCCTCCTCCTGCCTGCCTCCTCTCCAATGCTATCTGTTCAGGAGAATAAAACACCATTCACATCTGTTCACAACACCAACCTCCACGGATCCAGCTATCCCTCCATGCAAAGACACCACCACCAAGCTGTAAGATTTATTCATTCTCATCCAGATCAGCTCAAACTCAGTTCCATACCTTAATCTCTCCTTCCCCATTTCCAGATGCTGTCGCCAGCCAAGCAGTTCCTCCGCTCCATTTTTATTTGCTGCAAAAATAAATTGTGGTTTCTTTTTAAAATGTGTCCTATCTTGATTCCGCGTGCGGGTCAGAAAACTTTCTGAAAACATGACACTCAGGGCCAGTATCACCTATACAGTTACATACTGTACAATATAGAGCAGTTTGTCACATATTCTAATCAATGTTCTAATTAGAAATATGGTTTTATATCTATTACAAGACAGTTTTTTTGTTTTCCACTATTAATTACCTAATTATTCGTATTTTTAAAACCCAGGAAAAATTGTTGGCAGTTTTTTGGCAAATAAAAAAATACTTACCTAATGCTTTGAATTTGCAGGAGTAAATCAGCACAAAGAAAATTATTGTCTTGAAATGAATTTTTTTCTTCATGTGCAACAAGTGCTTTGAAGTGCAAAAGCAAGAGAGACTGAAGTTAAAATCCTTTACTGTGAAACATATATACTTTGCTAAATCAACCAAATTCTGATATTTCTCCAAAATTAGGTTGTTAAAGAGCTATGTACACCATTCTGAACTATCCACCCTGGGGTCCACTCTTTCAAAAATAGCATATTAACAGAAAATAAGTTGGGTCTCACTGCCCCTCCGGGCCCAGTTTTGACCACACCCATTTTCCATTGTGACCATCAAAATTAGGGGTACAGGGAGCTTAACTGTCATTAACTTTGCTAAAAACCAATCAATCAAATTTTCAAAACAGGGAATTAGCAGATATGTATTGATTAGCTCTTCGAATTAAATTACATTTCATTAAACAAATATGCAAACAATGATGTCATCAAAGGGTCAAAAGTCACAACCCCAACAGAATATGAATTTTGTCATCTTTTATCTGTTTACCACACAGATCCTAAATATTCATCTTAGTTTTTTCATGCAACTTAGGATTCACTTATTCAGAAAAAAGTCTGTTAACAATATAAAAGTTGTAGGTACGACTCCACAGGGACCAGGTTTTTACCACAGCCCTACTCATTGTGTGCACAGTTCAGAATTTTCAGGATGTAAAACTTAAATGTACATTCACCATGTCAGAATAATATGTCATAAATCTGGTGTTAATTGATAGATATTGACGTGGTTTCTCATTTAGATGTGCTTTTGTTGATTATTTATGCAGCAGATCATTTTACCAGCCAGGAGTTAAAAGTAACACATTGGTGCAATGTGTAACTATTGGTGAACATTTAGAAACAAGTGTTTGTTGAAACTGAAAAGGCTTTCACAGAGTTATTCTTTGATTAGCTTCAACTTTAATTCTTCTTTAAAACTGGTTGATGAAAATTTTGATAAATTAATGTATCAATTTAATACATCTTTATGCCCAATGGCACGTGCCAAACCTGTCACTCTCACACCAGTTCTTCAGGTTAAAGGTCACTGTCAGTTTGAAATCACTGTCCAACCAGTCATCATTTCCATTGTCTTCAAAAATCCCTTTCACTGTCTGAGGACTCTTTGACTTCATTATGGGTTGTCTCCTCTAATCTAGGGAGAATGCGACACAGAAGCCTCCACCGCTGTTGAAAGATGCATGGTTTCCCTTGACAAACATGGCTTCCTTTAGTCTTCTCAAACCAACGTTCCTCTATCAAGAATGAGAACATCTTCATCCCTGAAAGAGTGACCGCTGGCCTGTAGATGAGTGTAAACTGCAG
>NW_013952661.1:245380-246997 GCF_001266775.1 Austrofundulus limnaeus
GTATATATATATATATATATATATATATATATACACTGCTCAAAAAAATAAAGGGAACACTTAAACAACGCACGCTAACTCCCGATCTTAATCAATGAAATATTCGCATTGAGTACTTTGTTCTGTACAGAGTTGAATGTGCTTCACAAAAGAAGTAAAGTTCTTTGTAAACCCTGCAATGCTAAACCGTCGCACCACCGGAGCAATTTAAGCCTGAAATATCACTTTAGTACAAAAAAGTTTAAACAAATACAGTAGAGGGAGGTTCTGCAGATGAGGCTAAACAGGTGTTGTACAAAGAAAAAGTGAGACCGGCTTGCTAAAACAATACCTAAAAAATACCCTAAACATCTTGGAGTCATAGTTCAGTTTTGTGCATAATAATGAGATTAATCAAAAAATAAGTATTTTTTGTCATTCCAAATGATTACTACATAAAGAATGAAAGATAGATACTGATGTCCCAGTTTTCAGCAAAAAACAACACAATAAGTAAGAAAAAGAAAAATACAAGAAAGTACAAAAATGCAGTGTATGTATTGCAACATACAAATGTACACATTTAGCCATGTTAAAGTAATTGTTTCTATAAAAAATATTGTGATCAATCATGATTAATCACAAAAATATCTTGTGATTAATCTCGATTAAAATTTTTATTCTAGGCGCAGTACTAGTAAAGTTTAATCTAATAAACCATTATTTGACAAAAAGTTGATTGTATGGAGCCTGCGAGGGGACATGGGGAGGTTTCTTTTGCATTCCCACGCAATACCTTTGCGTTCCCCGCAATACTTTTGCGTTCCCTGACAATACTTTTGCGTTCCCTCGCAATACTTTTGCGTTACCTGACAATACTTTTGCGTTCCCTCGCAATACTTTTGCGTTCCCTGACAATACTTTTGCGTTCCCTCGCAATAGTTTTGCGTTACCTCGCAATATTGTTTTGCGTTCCCTCGCAATACTTTTGCGTTACTTCGCAATACTTTTGCGTTACTTCGCAATACTTTTGCGTTCCCTCGCAATACTTTTGCGTTACTTCGCAATACTTTTGCGTTTCCTCGCAATGCCTTTGCGTTCCCTCACAATACTTTTGTGTTACCTTGCAATACCTGTGTGTTCCCTTGCAAGACTTTTGTGTTACCTCGCAATACTTTTGCGTTACCTCACAATACTTTTGCGTTACCTCGCAATACTTTTGCGTTACCTCGCAATACTTTTGTGTTACCTCGCAATACTTTTGCGTTACCTCACAATACTTTTGCGTTACCTCGCAATACTTTTGCGTTACCTCGCAATACTTTTGTGTTACCTCGCAATACTTTTCTGTTACCTCGCAATACTTTTGTGTTCCCATGCAATACTTTTGTGTTACCTCACAATACTGTTGTGTTACCACTGAATACTTTTGCGTTACCTCACAATACTTTTGCGTTACCTCGCAATACTTTTGTGTTACCTCGCAATACTTTTCTGTTACCTCGCAATACTTTTGCGTTACCTCGCAATACTTTTGCGTTACCTCGCAATACTTTTGTGTTACCTCGCAATACTTTTGCGACACCTCGCAATACTTTTGCGACACCTCGCAATACTTTTGCGACACCTCGCAATACT
>NW_013952661.1:248040-249266 GCF_001266775.1 Austrofundulus limnaeus
GAAATGGACTTTATGTTTTGAGGAATGTCATTCCATGCTTTAGTATAAACATAGAAGAAAGACCTCTGGCCAATAGTTTTTATTGATGGGTTGTGTACAAGCTAATAGTGTGTCAGAATGGTATATATTTATACTTCTCATCCAACCACAATTAAATTCACTCTATCCAGGAGACACAGTTTATCAGGATAGTATTAATAACTCAGAATAAAACAGGAGTAACGACCTTCTACTTCTTACCTTTTTAAAAAATGTATTGAGTAGAAAGTACAGATAATTGCGTAAAAATGTAATGAGTAAAAGTAAAAAGTARGCTGAAAAATAATTACTCAAGTAAAGTACAGATAACCAAAATTTATGCTTAAGTACAGTTACAAAGTATTTGTACTTAGTTACTTTACAACTCTGTCTAAAACTACTTTAAAACCAAAAGTTTGGCTAACTTTAACAAAACCAACTGAACTTTCAGTGTGAGAAGTTTCAGGGCCAGCATTAGAAGAATCAAACTGGGACTAAAAACAACAACTTGAAGATTAAACCATTCAAGGATTTTGGTTTTTTGACAAACCTTAATAACACATTGAGATCACTCAAAACTGCAGTGTGAAGTTCTAAGCTTTAAATGTCATACTTTATTGTGCAATGTAAATTCAAATGCAGGTTTTTCACAGTCATTTTTAAGTACTTTACATACCTCTGCTTTCTTAAGAGGCAGACAAAGAGCCTTATGAGTCTCCATGACAGGGGACTAAGTTATAGTAAAAATACCTGAACAGAAAATGACTTTGGTAAAAATTAATTTCACTGGTAAAAAAAAAAAAATACTTGTGTGAACATCATAAAACGGCTCACAATAATTGAGAAAGTAAACTAAACCATCTATCCATTATCTACACCAGCTTCTTCCTTTCAGAGTCACAGGGTCACTGGTGCCCATATCCAACAGTCACTGTGCGAGGGGCCAGGTGTACCCTGGACAGGTCGTAAGTCTGTCACTGAGGGTTTCACTAAACCAAGCCCAGTAAACTGCTTTACATTTACTCAACCTAGTTTAGTGGAACCAGTTGGCATTACTTGGTTAAATAAATTCAACACTCAATTTTTAGAGTACATAAACAACTCTAAAAAAATGAATGTTGAATTTATTTAGGTTTAGAATTTATCACATTACAGATTGAAATACGACCAGAAACTCACTATGAATGGAGTGAGTTTCTGGTCATATT
>NW_013952661.1:254079-257002 GCF_001266775.1 Austrofundulus limnaeus
GTTGAAATCAAATTAATAAGTTTTGCAGCCGCCTAAAGAGGACCAGACCACGCTGTCATCAGCTCATTACCCACCTTTCTGACTGAAGGACCAGCAGCTGAACAGACATCCTGAGTGTCTGACCGGCCACCACACTGAAGCAGTTTTTGGGGAACGTCACCTAAAGATCCTTTGGTCAGCCGACGCCTACTCCTGGTACCGCCATCAGTAGAACAAAAGGGTAAAAGTGAACATTTGTCCTGGTGACACACAGGTGCTCAGACTAATTTGATTTTTATTTTTGTATGAGATTTGGTAAACTAAAGGATTTTTCTCCCTAAGTAACTAGGACGCCCTTAGATAAATCCACAGCTAAAAGCAAAACTCACCTCTCAGTGTTTACTTTGTTTATCTGTTTGTTTGTTTATTTGTCTGTTTGTTTGTTTATTCACTCGTGATTGCAAACTCTCTCAGTTCTTTTTTATGGTTCAATTATGTCATCCCTCCTTCATTACTCGCCATAGTTGTAAATACATTTAATCTGTAAATAAATGGCTCGTGGAGAACGTGCCAACATAAGCTAATCTCATTTTTGTGTCTTGATAAAAGATATTGTTGGTTCTGATAAGACAAGAACTCATAAAATCATTTTGGGTACATTTATTCTGAGACTGATTACAAAAAAGTTACAGTTTTTCATCTCTTTCCTGGGTCAATCCTTGATCAAATTAAGAGCGTGGTGCCTCAAGGTAAGCTAATTTGTGAGTTCACAAATTATCTATTTTAGAATATACCCAAAACCCCTACATGTGTGAAGAGTGTGGTTTTTTGTTTGTTTCAAATGGGGAAAAAGATTCAAAGAAGAAAATACAAATTTTTGAAGCATGTCCACAATTTTGTCTTGCACCATGTATTTTCATGTCTTCACTTTTTCTTCCTAATAAAAGTATTAAGCAAAAAATAAATAAATAAAAAAGAATTGACAAAAATTTATTGCAGGGATGTGATCCTGTTATATGCTGTATATGATTTTTGACAAGGCTATAACTCAGTCCAATAAGTTAATTAAAAGCATAAATTTGAAACTGTAAATTTAGGTACAGATATTATTGCCAGATAAGCAGTTTGCTTTCAGTAACTGTGCCCCTCAAAGCAATTTAGTTGAGTAGTCCTGTCCCTGACTTTTTCTGTGGTTAGATGAAGGTCTGTTTCACACAATTCACACAATTGTAAACATAATTCTGTCCAAAAGTTTTTGAGATGTATTGCTGTCATTGAATTCAAAACACACTGTTTTTCTCCAAAAATTGTTACACTTTCTTGGTTTAAATGTTGATATGTTTATCAGGTTTCACTGTGAATAAAATATGGGGTTAGGAGATTATCTAATTATTGCATTCTGTTTTATTACCATTTTACACAACATCCCAAACTTTTTTAGTAACTGAGGTTGTACAAGCACTAAAACAAAATTAGAATCAGAAATATGTTTAGTATCTGCAACTCTCCTATTAGCCTGTTTTCTTGTTTCTTCTTTTTTCCTTCATTTTTCTTCATCCACTACTTGAAGATAGGTTTAAGCACAACAAATTATTACATGAAAGAGTTGCCCAAGTGATTTACTGATAAAATGATCGCAGGTTAACATTTAAAATATGGTAAAAGTGGTGAATCAGGTGCAAACTTGTTTAAAGAAGGTAATGCTTGAAAAAATAAGACAAGTCAGTTTATGTATGTTTAGGCAAATTACATGTAAAGATTAAGTTATCTTTGATGATTTAATAGCAATTTTAAGACAATTCTAACAAAAGACAACTACATTTTTTGTGTGCAGGCTCCTAAATTATGTAAAACCATTAGAATTCAGTCTTATTTGCATATTTTCAGCAGCCAAACATTGCATTCTGCAAGACGTGCTAATGATTCTCATGGAATGTGACTGTTAACTTGGTTTCTCATCCTTTGCTGTGTAACCCTGTTTCAAGGCTTGTGTTGAAACCTATGGAACCCCAAAGTCCTCACAATTAAATAAATAAATAAAACGTGAAATAAATATCTATCTATATGAATATATGACAATGTTATTGTGAAATAACTGAATGCATATACAGTATAATTCTAAACTCATTATCATGAAATATTTTTCATTATTCTTTAAAAAGCTGCTAATTATTATAAAGCATTTCACAATGGAATTTTTTCACGATATAAACTATTTTTGAGACATTTTTATTTAACTGAAGTCATTTTTATTTCAAAATGTCCTTTTCAAAAAGTCATCTTTTATTTCATAATGGTGTTTTCCCCAATGGCTTATTTATTTCATAATAACACTTTTCAGCAGAATGGCTCCGTCTGTCAATCAAGAGAAACAGGGCGGAGCCAGTTGTGTGTTTGGCTTTTTCTTTAACCAGACAAAAGTAATCACATACTGATATCGAATTATGTCTAAAGGTTCAAATGCCAGCTTCTCTTATACACTAAGCTATAACACGGAGCTCAAACTAAAGCTGCAGCTCAGATAAACACAACATAACATGACCACGCTGACATAGGTCATGACTGTTGACCTAGTGAGTCATTGCTAGCTAGCCCCCATGATGCATTGCGTGAGTTGTGGGCGTGATCCAGACCTGACATTTGTTTGGGTGCCAGCCAGCAGTAGTGATGGCCAAATGAAGCCTCATGAAGCAGTGAGGCTTTGCAGCTCATTGCTTTGCTCAAAGGTTCATTACTTGATGCTTCATTCATTGCTCACTAGTGACACCTGCTGCTAATCTGAAACTGACAGCATTGTCGCCCAAATTAATCATACTTCCAAAAATATTAGAACATAGCAGTCAGGGTATGCCATATCGTCACAATTAATCAGTGGTGGACAAAGTACTCAACTCTAGTACTTGAGTAAAAGTATTGATACTCATGGTCAAATCTACTCCACTAC
>NW_013952661.1:257237-262646 GCF_001266775.1 Austrofundulus limnaeus
AATTTACGCAGCTCATTTACACACTTTTCCTGAAGATAGAAGAGTTTGTTGAATCTGACGTGACATGTTCGTCCGAACCCTTTGTACGAACAAAAGTAAGAGAAATTTAGGGTAAGAATACGAACATGTTCTTGCATGAGGCCCATTGTTTCTTCCTCGTTGCTGTGTTTATTTACTCTGAACTCAGAGTAACTCTCTGGAGGTCACGTGAGATTTTTCCTCTGACATCTGAATTCTCGTGAGATTTCAGGAAGTCTCGTGTGATTTTAATGACATATTCATGAATGAAATATCTTTTCATGTGTTGTTGTCTCTTGCCGTGTAGCTGTACACCACACACTGTAGGAACAAACCTGGTATGTCCAGGATTTTTTATCCTCACGTGTGGGCTCTCTCAGTCTTTGAAAATTGTCCGACTGCTTTAAAATCTTGTAGTGTGACTCAGCCTTAAGCTGTAACATGGAGCTCAAACTCATGCTGCAGCTCAGATAAACACAACATAACATGCAACTTTGACCACTCTGACATATTTCATGACTGTTGACCTAGCGAATCATTGCTAGCTATCCATTCGAGGCCGGCTTTACGATGGGGCAAGAAGGGGCAGTGCCCCCTCAAACGAACGCCCTGACCCCTTAAATCAAATCCGCCAATAAATGGACAAGTTGTCTCTCATCTCTGCCTCCTCCGCTCTGTGCTGTGTGCAAGGCAAACTATCTGCAGGCAGCAGAGACCCGCCTCCTCAGTAAACAACCAATCACTGTTTAGTATCCAAATGAGCCTAGCTGCAGCTGAACCCTCCTGTGTCATGTTCACTCTGCCTCCAGGCAGGAGGAGCGGTACAGCTTCCTGCAGCTCAATCACGATTAATACTGAAGCTGTCCAGCCTCTAGTTTTCCAAAAGGGCTTGAAGGACAATCACAACAATTGTTTTTTACAAAGTTTTTACTCATTATCCACTCCAGCAGCTTTCAACAGCTCATAGAAAGCTTCACATTGTCTCTGCATTTCTCCTGTGTGACTCGGTCAGTCCTGAACACGACGCTGTAACTTAGCATAATAAAATAACCCTAACCACTGAACTTCTGATTCAGGTAATGCTGCATGATGCAGCCATTTTACAGCTTTTTAAAACCTGTGTTGCTCCTGCCTGAAGCTGCTGCTACTGTCTCAGCGCAGCAGAGAAACGAGAGAGAGGAGTGATAAAAAAGGAAGAGAATTCTGACTAGAGAAGTTTCTAACTAAACAAAAAAGCAACAATATAGGCTATAATGTTCTGCTCTAGTTGCTGTGGTTGTCAATTCTGTTGTTTGGGGAAATGTTTGAGGATTTTTTTATTTATGTGAAGTTTAATTTTTTTAGGTTTATGTTATTAGGTGAAAATCAGAGTTACTGTATATAAGAACTAGAATTCTGAGTAATGGCTGACTATCTGAAAAATCTAAATAATAATAAAATGTGTAGGCCTAATATTGTCAGGTTTTGGTGCAGGAATGAACCCAGATCCAAACAGAGGATGAGTATAAATAAAAAAAATTTATTAAACAAAACTTAAGAGCTGACAGGGCAGCTAAATAAATCAAAACACAAAGGAAACGCGAGTCAGTAGGTAAAGCCATGTAATGATCCAGCAGAGAATGAACAGAAGAGAAGAGTATTTATTCACACAGAGGACGAGAGAAGATGAACAACAGCTGAGGAAAACTAATTGGAAACTACTGACAGGTGAGATATAATTGAACAGGTAAAAGGCAGGAAATAGACTGAGGAGAAATGATGAGCAATGACGCAGGGAGGAAACGACAGGGAGACCACAGACAAGACACAATCCCAACAAATATAATAATATATAATAGAATGTGTATATGTTTTAGAATGTATAAACATGTCAGGAAGCTGTGTGTTATGGATGTACCCGCAGAAGAGAAAATGTCTCATTTCACAAGTAAACAAATTTGATCTTATTTACCTGAATGTGATCTGACCAGAACTCAAGTTAATAATAACTGTTTAAAACTAAAATAAGTTTATAAAGCAGATGTAGTTATTGTTATTATTGTAAGATGATTTATTTTTCCTTTTCAATTAATATGGTTTCATGTGAGATGGGTTATTTGCTGGGGATGCTCCATGGCTGAGTGGGGGCGCTGTGCCTTTCAGAGGATATGTTTCTTTCTTCTTCGAGGGTTTTTTTTCTTCTTTGTTGGGGTTTTTTCTTATGAGGGGGCAGAGATGTTAAGCTGTTCGGGGAGAACGATTGAATAAAAAGTCTGCACAGCTATGCTATTCCCTCTCAGTGTCTGCTCTTTCTCTACCCACGACCTCCTATTTTATGGTGACACTGATTTAGACCACTATTCAGTGTTACACTGGTGGCAGCGGGTTGTGGACGCTTTCAGCGATTGAAGAGGTGAGCACATGCTACGCATGCTAACTACAGATAGCTCATGCTGCACGTGCTGAGCGGCGTATATAGCGGCTGCTGAAGACGGACTTTTTCTTTTTGCCCTGTCTCTCATCCTACTGCCGGTTACGGAGACGAATACACAGCTATGGCAAGTAGTTTTTGGGGTCAATTACCTTTTCATTCTTCAAGTGGTCGTGCCAGGCCTCACTACAGCCACGTTTTCATGGGGGATGAAAAAGAGGATTTTTCAAAATGGTGCAGACGTTTTGAAGTGACTGTTGCTGCTGATACCACTGAGGATAGTTTGGTGAAGCTGCTACTTACATGTTTAGGGGGTGCTGCTTTTAGTTACTGGGATAGCCTATCTGATGCAGTAAAAGCTGACTATTCTGCTACAAAGGAAAAGCTGAAGAGCGTTTTTGGACAAACTGCTTATTTGTCGACTTTCCAGAGCTACATTAACGCACGCAGTCGCCTTCCTGGTGAAGCCTTTCCTGTGTTTGCTGCTGAGATTTGCCGTTTGGTTGAAGAAGCTTTTCCGACTTACCGTGATAATGCTAAACAGGGCGAAAAATTTTGACGCTTTATTGCTGGTCTTGACCCATACCTTCAGCTGTGATGTCATGAGCAGGGTGTTGACACACTGGAGACTGCTCTAAAATTTGCTATGCAGATTGAAACTGCTCACCAAGCTAGTAGTGTTCACTACCACACCTCCTTTGCAGTCTTTGTCTACATCACCAGTTTACCCTGCTGTGTCACCTGAGTGGCCTACTCAGGTTCCTTCACCCACCCCTCTAGGAGCCCACTCAGCTACTACAGATGATTTAAAGACGATGGCAAAGACTATTGAAACACTGTCGGACAGAGTTCAACAGCTACAGCTGGCAGTTGACCTCCAGAGTGAGAACGCCTATCACCTGGACAGGCGAGACTATGAATTTTGTCATCGGAGCCCCACTCCAGTTGGACGCCGGGATGACCGATATTCATCACATGGCTACTATGGATCTCCTCCATGACGTAGAGACTCATCAAACGACCYAAACACACCTCACCACAGTTCCAGTTCATATGTTAGGGATGGACACAATCTGCGGGGTCCACGTGCCCTACCTGGATCATCTGAACACTACACGCAGGGCTACAGCTCTTCAAACAGAAGCCACGCTAGTCGTGGCCGCTCTCCTGACTGCTATGAAAATGGCCGACGTAATCACTCTCCCAGCCCAGGGCGAGTACGTTTCCGGTCTCCTTCACATTCGAACCATGATCAGGTAAACTAGGAATAGCTGACAATTAGGGCAAATTGCCAGCCACTGACTTCTCCCTAGCCCAGACACACAATGACACCTACCATGACACAGTTGCTAGTGACGTTACAGGTTTGGCTGATGTAGAGAAGAGATAAGTGTCAGTCGTTATTGAGGACACTGTAGTGCATGCTTTTCTTGACACTGGAGCGGACGTTTCAGTCATTAGTGAGGACTTTAGAATGGCTACACCTGCTCTTCACAGGAAGCCCATTGTAAAACGGTTTATTCCTCTCACTGGTGTCACAGGTGACCCCCTTGACTCCGTAGGCTCCATTTATGTGAACCTAACTATTGCAGATAAGCTCATGACACACACACTTCAAGTTGTCAGAAACTGTACAAAGCCAGTCATTTTAGGTTGGGATTTTATGGTGGCAAATGGCATTACAGTTGACACTCGTAACATGATTTGCAATGTAGCAGGTACAGCTCTGCCTCTAGTTAGTCCACATCTGTATGTTCCCTGCCTGACTGCTGTTTCGGTATCATCCACTATTAACATTCCTGCTATGTCTGAGAGGGTCATCACTGCTACTCTGAATGCACCCCAGAAAGGGTTGTTACCTAGTGGCTACATTGGTGTGTTTGAACCACATTATACCGACCAGTCTGCTGAGGGTATTGCATGGACTGTGGCCAGGGTAGAACGAGGTTCTATTTGTGTTAAAATAGCTAATGTTTCACATAGTGACGTCATGTTACATAGTGGTACACAGGTGGGCCACTTTCATGCTGTCTTAGCAGAGGGCCAGAGTGAATTCACCATTATGGACAGTTCTGTCTGTGACATTAATACTCAGACACCTGACGATCCCAGACTAATTCCTCTTGCAGATGGTAACGACTCAGATCTGACGCCTTTGCAGAAAAAACAACTGACAGAGACTTTGACTTCTTTTGCAGATGTTTTTAGTCAACACCCACATGACTTTGGCAGAACTGACATGGTGACACACAAAATCACTACAAACTGTGAAACCCCAATCTCACAAAGAGCCTACTGCACCTCTCCGGCCATGAAAACAGAAATTCGCTGCCAAGTTGAAACCCTTAAATCACGATTTGATAGAGGACAGTTTGAGCCCCTGGGCCAGCCCAGTAGTTATGGTGAAAAAGAAAGATGGCTCTCATAGGTTTTGTGTAGATTTTCGTAAGCTGAACTCTGTCACCATTACTGACGCTCACCCCTTACCGAGAGTTGATGACACTCTAGATGCGCTTTCTGGTTCGCAGTACTTTTCTACCATGGACATGTCTAGCGAGTGCTGGCAAGTACAAATGGATCCAGCAGACAGAGAGAAGACTGCGTTTACGACAGGTGATGGCTTGTACCAATTTAAGGTCATGCCAATGGGACTTAAAAACTCACCTCCAACCTTCCAAAGGCTCATGGAGCTGGTTCTGAGAGGACTGCACTGGATGATTTGTGCCATTTATTTGAATGACATCATTTGCATGGGAAAAACCTTTGAAGATCATCTAGGCAATCTCACAGACATTCTCACTCGTTTTCGACAAGCTGGTTTAAAGTTAAACCCAAAGAAATGTGACTTTTGCAAACCTGCTGTGAAGTACATACACTCACCGGCCACTTTAGTAGGTACACCTGTCCAACTGCTCGTTAACACTTAATTTCTAATCAGCCAATCACATGGCGGCAACTCAGTGCATTTAGGCATGTAGACA
>NW_013952661.1:263611-266782 GCF_001266775.1 Austrofundulus limnaeus
TCTCTGAGGAATGCTTCCAGCACCTTGTTGAATCTATGCCACGAAGAATTGAGGCAGTTCTGAAGGCAAAAGGGGGTCCAACCCGTTACTAGGGTGGTGTACCTAATAAAGTGGCCGGTGAGTGTAGATACATTGTGTCTCGGGATGGACTGGCACTGGACCCTGTAAACAGTGAATGCATCAGAAACTGGCCTGTTCCACGCTCTCCAACAGAGGTACCTGCCTTTTTGGGACTGTGTTCATATTACAGACGTTTTGAACATAAAAATGCCTTTATTGCTTAGCCTCTGCATAGGCTTACCCAAAAACAAGTGGTGTTTGAATGGACAGATGACTGTTCTGCCGCTTTTCAAGCACTTAAGGATGCACCGACTTCGCCTCCAATAATGGCATTTCCCAACTTTGACCAACCATTCATTTTGAGCACAGATGCATCTAATTTGATGGACGTCAAATAAGATGACGATAAGATGGACGTCACACATGACCCTACCAGACGCAGGGGTCGTTGGGCTTTGGAGTTGGACCTGTGTCAATGGACAATCACTCACAGAGATGACAAGAAACACACAAATGCTGATGCCATGTGTCGGATACCAGCGGAGCAGGACTCAACTGAGGTGACAGTTTCAGCGCTGCCTGATAGTCACTCTTCTCCTTACGATACAGAAAAATCTGTTTCACCGGCCGAGTTGCCATGTTTAGGCCCTGAACATTCAGAGATGACCAATAACCACAAGTGTGTTGTGTGGACAATGATAGGACACATGTCAATATGGGGTTTGCCACATTACAACAGACATTATCCAATCAAAACATGGACATTGTATGTGCACAACTCTCTGATCCTGTTTTCTTTGAAGTGTACACCTGGGTGAAAAACAAGAAACGTCCCTACCTCAGACAGGTAAAAGGTAGAGTTCAGAGAAAACTTTGGTGGCAGTTTCCTAAGTTATTATTATGTAATGATTTGCTTTGTCGCAAAGGTCAGAGTGCACCGGGGAAACCCGAGGTCTATCAAGTGTTCCACCTGTACTTGTTGCAGAAACAATGCATTTTCTGCATGGTAATCCTTGTTCTGGTCATTACAGTGCTGAGCGTACATTTAAGAAGGCATTGACAGTGTGTTATTGGCCAGGAATGAGATCTGATATTGAAAACTTCTGTAATCTGTGTAAGACATGTGAAGCTTTCCAAAAAGCTGTACCAAAGCACAGAGCCCCTTTGCAATCTATTCAGACTGACAGACCATTTCAGTTGGTCTGTACGGACATTACTGAACTTCCGGTTACCTCTCTTGGTACTAGGTATGTGCTTGTGGTACAGGACCATTTTACCAAGTATGTAAACGCCTATGCTATGTCTGACCAAACGGCTGCCACAGTAGCACAGTTACTGTGTGAACTGTATATACCTGAACATGGTGTTCCTGAGGAACTGTTGTCAGATCAGGGACGACAATATGAGTCTGAAATTATTCACACTATTTGTCAGAGAATACAAATGACAAAGAAAAGAACCTCTCCATATCACCCAAGAGGGAATGGTATGGTTGAACGTTTTAATCGAACTCTGAAAGAACAGTTGGCCCAACTCATTCAGGACTACGGAGGCGAGTGGGACCACTACCTCCTGGCTGTAGTACTTTCTTTCAACTCTACTCCTCACTTGAGCACACTCACCATATTTCCTTGCTCATGGATGAGAACCCCGACTACCTGCTAATGTCTATATTTCATCGCCAAAGGTTTCTGATTGCCCACAAAATTATGGATCAGAACTGGCTACATGGATGGACGCTGCTTTTGGGACTGTTCTTCTTCATCGCGAAGAACAAAAACAAAAACGAGAGTATTATTACAACAAAGACACATGGTTTAGGCCTTATGCTTGTGGTAATCTGGTATGGATAGATGATCCCACCACACAACCAAACTGGACTGGTCCATTTAAGATTGTATCTGTGGATGAAAAAGGGCTCCTTCACAAGCTGGTGGATGTTAAATATCCTCAGGCTGCGACCAGAGTCATTCACTATGATCGTTTAAAACCTTATCGTAGCTCCACAGACACATTACCCACAGATGTCTCCCAGTCTGTTTTTCCTCCAAACAGGGACACACTGCCGAGGTACACCGCTTTGTCTGATTCATTGCCCTGGCTTTTTGGCCAAACAGCGGCAGCCCAGACATCAGGAACCGCTAAGTCGTTGCCATCTTCACCTAGGAGCCCAACAGGACTCTTTTCCCATCAGCCTACACAACCACCCCCCAGCTTGCTGCCTTCTGGGGATGCAGTTATTACCAGGTGTGGGCGTACTGTGCGGAAGCCACAACGACTGCTGTTATGAGAAAAATGATCTACAGTTGTTGTTTCATATTACAGGGTGAAAAACTGGTTCATTTAAAACCAAATGTGTTGACAGTTGTTCTTTATAAAGGTCTTATTGTGAGTTTGTGTCCTTGGTTTTGCACCCCCCCACCAGGTGATATGAATTACTGATGT
This sequence comes from Austrofundulus limnaeus, assembly GCF_001266775.1. Classification (NCBI taxonomy): domain Eukaryota; kingdom Metazoa; phylum Chordata; class Actinopteri; order Cyprinodontiformes; family Rivulidae; genus Austrofundulus; species Austrofundulus limnaeus. Next base: position 266,117 of record NW_013952661.1, read on the forward strand.
GACAGTCTGGACAGATTCTGCTTTGGTGAAATGATTAATTTTTTTATGTAACAACTTCATTTTGAAATGAGGACATTTCATTTAAAGGGAGAAGTATCTAAGATGATTTACTTTTCCTTTTCAATTAATATGGTTTCATGTGAGATGGGTTATTTGCTGGGGATGCTCCGTGGATGAGTGGGGGCACTGTGCCTTTCAGAGGATATGTTTCTTTCTTCTTCGAGGGTTATTTTCTTCTTCTTTGTTGGGGCTTTTTCTTATGAGGGGGCGGAGATGTTAAGCTGTTCGGGGAGAAAGGTTGAATAAAAAGTCTGCACAGTACGCTATTCCCTCTCAGTGTCTGCTCTTTCTCCACCCATGACCTCCTATTTTATGGTGACACCGATTTAGATCACTATTCAGTGTTACATTATTTTAACTAATATATATTAGCTTCTGTAACAAACAAACAGAATCTTTAAAATATTTAAATCATGCCACAATTTACCACAAATTATTAAATATTATAAGCTAGTATTTCCTCTGGTTTTTGTAATATTTACAGACTAAATTCTCTGCATGAATTGTTTTTTTTTCAAAGTTTTTTTTTATTATTTTTAACAAAAATACAAACAAAAAACAAACTAACAAAAAAAATAGAACACACCCCTAAAAACCCTCCCATCC
>NW_013952661.1:267976-271012 GCF_001266775.1 Austrofundulus limnaeus
AAACAAACTTTGACATTTAATTTTCAAAATATGTACCGCTAAAAAGTGACCAAAATTCTTTTAGAAAAGTCAAATCAGAAAATTTAAATGCATTAGCAGAAATGCTTTTACATTTCAAAGTCAAAACTGCATTTTTGACTCAAATAAAAATAGAAATCAGTCATTCAAACTTTGCTTCCATTTTCATCTTCAACACTGCCCATTGTGTGACACAACTACAAAGAAAAGAAAGAGGAAATTGCTTTTTCGTTTTCATATCCTGCCCCTGCAAAACATGTAACAAAATTAAAATGACTTCTCAATCATAGAGGTACATAAAAACACTAGTGAAGTGTCTGGCACCCTCACACGGCGGCAGCGGGGATGACTTACCTAGCCTTTATATAAAAGGTCTATATTCACAACCCCAAAGCAGGGGAGTGACGTCACGGCCACGGGCAAGGCACTGTGTATTTCTTCCCCGCAGGAGACGAAGGCGTGAGGATTATATTTAGAGACTGCGGGGAAACATGTCCAAATCTGTACCAGAGCTGCTAAGAGGAGCTGCAGCTGCCCTGGAACGGCAACAAAATCAACCGCATCAGCTTTGAACTCGCTTCTTGTCTCCCACCACGCCAGCAACGCCGGCCTCAGCTCCAGAGTATCTAACCCTCGAGGTAAGATTTCAAGCTAGCAAGCTAAGCTGACACGCAAGTAGTTTAGTTTTTATTGTTGTAAACATGTAAGTTGTATATCAGATTTAACATACGCCACAGCAGAAGATGTGCGACTTGTCCTTGGTGGTGATAAAATGCACCRGCTCTCACACAATGACTTGTTTCCCCTCATTATTTTACATTACGTTACAATTATTAACATCCAAAATGCACAGAGTCCGTGTTTATGGTTGCGCTGTATTTTAGCGAGAGCGATTCATAAGTGTCGCATTCACGAAGATCTATCTTATTTTAAGATTCCGTGATATCTTAAAATAAGATTACGTAATAGGATTACGTCATATTTTATATATATTATATTTCTAAAAGCACCTCGCAGCATTTCCCCCTGTAACGATGTGTTCACGAGCAGAACAAAGCCGCGACAGATCAGCTGACTGGTTTTAAAGCGAGGAGCAGTTTGACAGCAGCTGCTGCACGTACATGTCCACCTGTCCACCTGTCCACCTCTCCACGCGCAGCGTGGCTCTGACCTGCCCGGGACGTCATACATGTCAACCCTTCAGACGGTTACTTGTATAATGAGCATCAAATATCTGTCATTTGCGCAAAAAATCTGTATTAATCTCACGCGGATGGAGCGGACCGCAGTGAGTGAGGAGGAGGAGGAGGAGGAGGAGGAGGAGGAGGGGGTGGGGTGCGTCTCTTAAAGACGTGTCTACATTTGATTTATTTATTTCTAAAATCACATTTCTCTGAGTCAGCTTCAGGTGCTTATAGTTAATCATAATATCTTCTAAATTTAACCAGGCATTTACATTACACAATGGTTTTTAACGAAGCTGAAGTTAGCTTCCGATTCCAGCTTCCGATTAGGGAAACGACTAAAGGGATATTACAAATAATTTTTCACTACCTTGCCCATGTTTAACCTGCTCTAGCTCAAAAACTACAACACCTACACTCTTCAAATCTGGACTAGATTATTCTACACTAATAGAAGAATATTTAAAAACACTTTTGGGATTTGGGAAAGCATTGTCTGACTTGTAAAACTTCAACAAAGTTGGTTTTTCATCTTTCATCTTTCGCTTCACTGGAAACTCGACTCTCTCCGCGGTACACATCGCTTGGACAGCACACCGCTTCCAAAGCAGAGGGGCGGGAGACAGAGAAGTGGGTGAAGAATTTGTCNTTTTTTTTCTTCCCCTGTGCAGAATGGACAACCAAAGTGGAAGATCATGGCCTGAGGTAGGTTGACGACATAATCTTCCTCATTTTTGCTAGTGTATTTTGTCAGAGCGTGTATGTCTGTCGCATTTTGGTTTGTTATTTCAAATATGTGCATAAATGAAATGGTCTATCAATACATTTTACGCCTTTTGCTGTGTGATCACATTCATTAGTTTTCATCTAATTACTATTACAGTATGACCAGCAAAGTGCAACTGAAGCAGCTCATCACTTTATGGCCTTACTCAACAGAACAGTGCCTCAACCTACTAGAGAGGGTCAGAACTCAAGAATGGAGAGACCAAGTGTTGAGTCAGAGATGGCCAGGTAGAAAAGCAAACACTTGTAAAAGGGGCAGTTTAGCTGCATTTACTTTTCTACAATGGATTTGATTTTGAAAGCTGATTTCTCAGGAGTTCTATGTGATTGTGGAATCTGGCTGTGTTGACTTCGATTGATTAACTTAATTGTGGTTTTGTATGTGTTTAATATGGTGCATTAAAATATCAGAAGTTCCATCATTATCCTGTATTTCTSTACCTGGATTAGTGGAAGTGGTGTCTGTATAAAATTAGCAAAGCAATGTAAAACACCTAAATTTACTTTTTTCTGTTCAAGCTTTAAACTGATCCTTTTAGGTATTCTATGAATTTGTAAAGATCATTTTAATTTAGCTTTTTAAATTTTTTTTTTGCTAGTCCGCTGCATTAGGCAGCACTTCAGCTGTTTATAACTATACATTCTAAGTAGATTTTGACCTTGGGGATATCATCTTTATTTACATTTGACATATGGGCAAAAGCATTGGAGGTGTCCTTTGTTTTTTGCTGTCTGGTACATCATTTGCCTGTCATCCAGAACTTTCAGGATTTCCACGATACTCATGATGTCGTCCCTGACAATAACAAGCTGTTGCCTGTTTTTATTGCACACCAGTATTTTTTTCTCTAGCAGTTTTGTGCATGTTGTCTTTGACATTTGTTTTTGATTTACTATTTTGTTTTATTATTATTAGTGTATTATTATTTCACTATGTCTTACAAGAAAAATGCATTTAACTTTTGTAATTAGTATTGATCTGGTTTTTCTTTTATTGCAGAAGTTTCAATTTTGTTTTTGTTCTTGAAAATCTACAGGTCATTCCCTG
>NW_013952661.1:271491-279885 GCF_001266775.1 Austrofundulus limnaeus
GAACAGGAAGAGTTGAGCAAGCAGGGAGGGAGCCGTGTGAGCGTTTGTGTGATTTGAATGCACATGCTTCAAATTATTGATTGTTCATATTGATGTCTGCTCTCAAATCAGTGTTACTACGCGCTCAAGATGATGTCACAAAAGTAACACCATACAAAGGAGGAGGAAAGGAGAAGAGTGCTTGGAAATTGCTGTCATCTAAGATTCTAAAAGTCTTCAAAAACATCAGGGAAAGTCTCCAGATTTGTTGCTAGTTGCATTTTGGGGGGAAAAAAACGAGTCGCTAGAGGGATCTAAAATGCCGTTAGATCCAGCAACGATGTTGCTAAGTTGGCAACATTGCTCCACTCRGCTCACTCCCAAGTCCTGTGACCAGTCAAATCGCAGCCTGTGCTATTACGAAATCTTGTTTTAACAAATCGCGAGATTATCACAAATGCGATTGATCGTTCAGCCCAAACAGCCAGCAGAAAAAATGAAAACATTGATCAACAATAAACACAGTAAATACCATAAAACTACAAATATACCATACAGACACACAACACTCAACAAGAAGTATGTAAAAGGATGATAGCAGGGTAAAATGAATTCTTATATCTGTTGGTTCTGCATCTTAAAGCAAATCCGCATCCTGATGGTAAAAGAGAAAACTCTGTAAAGAAGGGGTGGTTAGGTTCAGCTAAAATTGTCTGAGCTTTCTTAAGGGATTTCTGTGGACAGTAGATCTTGTATTTCTTGGTTGCCCAACAGACAACCAGGAGGCAGGATGTGTTTGTCCAAAATGAAAATAGAATGTTTTTGACAACTAAATAACTGTTATGTCGACCCCTGTATATATCTTGTGCATATGTTATTGAGCTGCTTATTTATTTTGTGTACCTACTGCCTACAAAACTAAACACAATCGTTTTTTTAATAGTTAAACTCTTTATTGAGGACTACCTACCCAAAGATGCTCCAGCTTGAAGACAGGTGGTTAATATATAAACCTGCAGGTGTGTTTTTTTTTAGTCATCTTAACATGTTGTGAAATTGGTTAATTTAGGGCTGGGCGATTAGTTGATCACGATTATTGATCGAAAAAATTCAGGTCGATCACGGTGATCAGCTCTGAGCCTCTTCCTCGATCAAACAAGGCATAAATGTGCGCTACAACAGCCAATCAGAATCCACCTTCTCCTGCTCCACTTCCATTTATAAGTTGCTAATGAAACACAGACGGAATCGCAGAATTAACTAAACAAAATGTAAGCCAATATAAAATGCTGAATCTCACATAGTTCACTTATTTGGGCGAGTTTCTGAGGTATTTTGACCGCTGTCGCTTCCTGTACCTGCTGTTACCTGCTAACAGGCAGGTAGGAAGAGCTCTGAGTTCTTCTCTCGACACACAGAGAGGGAGGGAGGAAAAAAGAAAAGAGAGCCACGATGCTCTCTAAAACAAAAGCATCCTTCAAAAATATGAAGTGGTCTTAGAGTAACTTTTAGGACAGAACAATGTCCCAGCTGTTCTTCATTTATCTGGAGAAGAACTTTTCTGTAAGTTTTATCAGCACACGATGGGCAGGATGAGACGTCAAGACCACTTCCTCTCTGAGTCTCATCACAAACAGCAGCTGAGAGAAGCTGCCAACTCCTGAACAGCTGGCAGTTTATACAACATGATGTCGTGTGCAGAATCAGATATTCTTTCAGAAAAAATGAAACAACGTTGTTTGTTGTTTGATAAAGCTCTGTAAACAGGAGGGTGTGTGTGTGTGTGTGGGGGGGGGGTCCTTCCATAACAAAAGTAAAAAATAATGAGCTTAGATCCTATTCAATTGGCTAGTGTGCACAAATTGCTGTTTGTAGGTTTGTGTTTCTTTGACATATTTAATGTGAAATTCAATTCTAAAACTGAAATTTTTACAAAAGACTAACTTTATTAATGTGAGATTCTATGATTTACACATAAATGTTTTTTTTTCTTGGTAAATACCTTTTTTAATACTTTGCAAAAATAATTTCATATTCTACTGAACCACAGCTATTTGTTGTATTAGTAAACGTGAAATAACAGCAGTAATTTTGTTTCTGTAGCTATATTTGTTAAATTATTTCTTAGTGACTTTCTAACAGTTAACAAAAAAATTGTGATATTAATTGAGATTGGATAATATGAAAAAATTAATCGTGATCATTTTTTTTGCCATATCGCCCAGCCCTAGGTTAATTCTACTCAGATTAATCTAATACAATTTATGAAAGCACCATTTAACTTTTTTCTTTCTGTTTGCAAAGGTGGAAATGGAAGGAGAAAAATCTTTCCAGTTGCATTAGAGTCAGAGGGATACACTGGATCCATCATCAAAAGAGCATCAAGTGGAGGGAAATGTTTGCTTTACATAGTACCCCTCCAAGATGACTTGGATTTAACACCCCTACCAGCAGATTCTATTGAATTCTCTCTAATGCCAAAAGCATCATGCAAGTTTTGCAAGGCTTCAATGCCATTGCAGATGCTGGCTATGCACATTGCTAAATGCAGCAGTGACCCATGTAGCTCAGACAGTGAGGTACATAATGTTGTTATAGTATCCATGTTGTTAAAGGTCCAATTTCAGATTTTAAGTACTCTTCTTCATGTATTCAGGAGGCTGATGTGATGTACATAGAACAGACTGCTTCAGACTGTTCTACCACAGGAGAGGGTGGCCTCTCAGAATCTCTACAGTCCACAGTACATCATTCTCAGCAGGTACAGCAAATAGTATATAAGATTTGTCAGCCATTACTTTGGGCTTATATAAGTATTTTAAAATTAAAAAACAAAAACATTTTTTTAATCTGCAAATTTTTCCTGAGTCAATGAAGATGGTTAATAATTATTCAACTCTTGATATGTGACATTCTCTATAAGCCACCCCTCCCTTTTTAAACAAATGTATAGCAACGTACATCCTGAGATCCAATCATTCAAACTGACATAGCTTGAAGACAAAAATGTAAATTATTTTTATCCACTCACTTACCTAATATATACACTCAGTGTATTAACCTCACCTGTAAATCTAGCCTGGAAAAAAAATTGTAATACTTGAAACTGTTTTTCGCATGTTTGCTGTCTAGGTAGGTTAATCATCTTAGTGCATTCGTCTTCACTCTTTTCATTTTATTTTTTTGTTGTCACTGCATGTTATGTAAAAATAACTATTGTGTATTGTTCCTGTTATTATCCTTTGTTCCAAATAGATGGATGAAGYCCAATGTCCTGTGTGCACCAAATCATTTCCACTGTTAGATGTTGAAATGCATGCCAGCCTCTGTGGTGAAAGGTGATTAACTAGATTTATTTTTATGGTGATTTTTATTATTTTTTAAAAAGTTCATGTCTTTGATGTGCTTCATGATGGCTACTTTGTTCTCACTGATTTTATACGACTATATTTAAACTGATTTCAAACTCAATAAAAAAATTATCTGTCGTTTCAGAACAAATCTGTATCCAAATCAATCCGGGGAAGACGACACCATTCTGGATCATATTTCATGGTGACCACTCCTCTTATATATATTTTTTAACTTTTTAACAAAGTGTTTTTACAGTGGAGTAATATAAGAATTTCAACAGTGAGGAAGATGTTGTTCGCTGGGCAGCAGCACAGATTGACACAAGCAAAACCTTTCAAATCTGTGTTTCGCGAGATGATGTGGTTGAAAGGGGATTGAAACTTTGGCAGCGCCAGAAAAATGGTGGACCAGTGAACCCTTTGAAAGTGTCCTTCCTTGGAGAACTTGGCGTGGACACTGGCGCACTTAAAAAGGAGTTTCTCACAAGTAAGTCAGTCTCTTATGTAGTATAGTGTGTAACGCATTTCAACAGAACTGTGACAATATGTCTTGACAACAATGTCCATTAAAATGTTTTAAGTTTTATTATTTGTATTGAAGTTCTTTCCCTTTAAACACAGTGACAAGTGGTATGCCATGTTGTGTTAATTATGCAATTTTACTTTTGTTTTTTTATTTGCTCTGGTTTCTAGCCATGGTTGCTGGACTTGAGAAGAGACTGTTCGAGGGTGACAGCGAGAATGGAAAAATACCAAAATACTCTCTCAATGACCTGGATAAAGCACTGTTCAAGTATGTTATTTTGGCTCATCTTGTGGACACTTGCTCATTTTAATCTGTACAATCAATTAAACCTAGTAGAATCATTGTGTCGAACAGTGTCTCCTTCAAGACAGTTACAATCAAAACTACTGAAGTTCCTGTCTCAGCTGGCAATAAAATTTTATTAAAAAAATTATTTATAAAGCTCATTATATACCGAGACAAAATTATAATTATAATTCAAACAGAATAGGCTCTTGTCAACATAATTWTGGAGCGTGATTTATTTTCAACTCAAACAATATTCAAACTATCGAAATATAAAGTTATTAGTGATGGAAAATCCATCTGGATAGCAACAGACTGACTGCACGTAAAATATGACAGGTCTGGACCACACAGGAATTTTGCTGTGATCTGAAAAAAATCTTGGAATACGAGAAAATTGATGAATGAAATAATTTCTCTTAAATCACTCGTACGCACAACTTATGAATAGATCTGTTCAGACGAACGGTTCTTGCATCAGGCCCAATGTGACAACAAACGTTGACCGAACTTCAAAATTTAAATAAAAATGTACTTCTTTTAACACACATGTAAATTATTATTCAACCCCCAAACTTAGAATTCTGTGATGCATCCTTTAGCTTTTATAATTGCCAATTACAATTTTGCACTGCCATACCTGTGATGCTGGTGTTTGTACATCTAATAAATTAATGACCTATGATTTACAGAGTTGCAGGGGAAATATTTGCTGTCAGTATTGCCCAAGGGGGACCAGCACCACAGTTTCTTCAGGAGTGGTGCTACAACTATATCGTCACCAGAAAACTTCAGACTGAAGGAGTACATGACATGGAGCTGTCACCATTAATGACAAAGGTGTGTTTAATTGACAATTTTGAACCATCGTGAAGTAATCATTCGTAGAGTTATTTATTTATTTTCATCCAGACTATGAAGGAGYGCATATTGCAAGGAACCACATATTAAACTTAAAAGGGTTATATAAACCAAAACAGGTTATACATTTTACATTCTTCAAAATGGGCACCTTCAGCTTTGGTTACAGCTGTGTGCACTTGTCATTCTCTCAATAAGCTTTATGTACTGTAGTCATCTGGAATGGTTTTCCAACAGTATTCAAGAAAAACAAAAGAGAGCAAGGCTGTAATCAAAGCAAAGAGTGCCTACTTTGAATATTTTCAAATCTATAACTTATTTTGGATTAACAGTTTAAGTTTACTGTATAATGACAGAACCTATTCCTAGAGTCTGGGTGTCTTCTGTATCAAATTACTAGACTGGGGGGAGGGGGGGGGCACGACAACATTAATTGAGATGTGTTCAAACTTGTGACTGGTAGTGCATATGTAATAACAAATGATTTCTGATTAAAAAAATATAATCTCTGAATTTGAAAGTGATATTTACAAATTAAGTGAAAATCATGAAACAAAAATTAAACTAAAACTGTAGCTGTACGATAAGCAACTTGTTTTTCTACATTAAAACTAGATCGAAGGTGCATCTGATCTCTCTCCTTACACTCATGAGATACTGGATTGTGGCTACACTGGTCCTATTGATACAGACCATAAAACCAGCATATTGAGGTATGTTTAGAATTCAGAAAACTAGTTGTAAAATCACATTCTTGCCAATTTTGAAACTAAATCCTATTCTCAGTGTTAGGAAATGATTGCTGACTGCTTTTATGTGCAGTATTCAGATTCAATCTCTGGACATCTTTAGACATTTATTGAATGAACACATGAATCAATATTTTTGCATGCACTTTCTAGGGCCATCTTGCTGCATTCAACCACAAAACGCATTCCAATGCTAGAACAGATGCGAGAGGGCCTTGAAGTCTACAACTTAATGAAAGTCATGGAGAGAAAGCCAAAGGAGTGTCGCAGTTTATTTGTTGTAGGCCATAATGACAAGGTATGCTGTAGCCTGAAAATCTTCTTAATTTGGTCATTGGTCCATTACATAYATGGAGCCATCCATACAGCTGTTAYTTTATTAAATTATTCTATTCTTAGGTTGACTCCAACTACRTCATGTCGCACATTGCCCCAGAACTGAGTTCCCAAGGTTCAACAAAGCAGGCAAAGGAGTTAAAAGTCTTGGATTACCTCCAAGACTACTTGAATGAACTTGAAGGTATGTAAATTGTTGTATTTATGTTTTGAGCATACTATATTGCAATTTAATTTAAACACACCTTTTATATATTAGACAAGATTTTTAATAAAGACCCTGTGTTTCAAAATATATAACATGGCCCTATGTTCTGAGACTATGAAATTATGTGTTTGTGCTAAATAGTAAATATATTATTAATGGTAAATACTCTGAACTTGTGTAGTGCTTTATTAAGACTTGTCGAACTTCAAAGCAYATTACTCTACAAATCATTCACACACTGTAAGCTACATTGTAGCCATAGCTGCCTTGGGACACACACCAGCATCACCAGACCCTCTGACCACCATCAATAGGCAAGGCAAGCGTGTCAAGTGTCTACACGACTGCGACACCTGGAATGAGGGCTCAAACTCTCAACCTACCAGTTACAGGAGGTTCCCTAACCACTCTTCCACAGCTGCTACAATGTTCCTTGTGTCAGAACAGAAAGGGGGAAGAAAGCATTCAGCTTTTCTGCTCCAACCTCTTGGAACTGTTTGCAATCAGAGCTTAAACTTATAACAATAGTATCTCTGAATATTTTTAAGRCCATGATASATCCCATTCAAGTTGCAGAAATGCAATTGTTTTCAGTTGAGTAATTTGGTTTATTGTAAGTTTGTTTATTGTCACTGTGTTGTAACTTGTGTCTTTTTGTATGCTGCCAGTCAGTGCTTGAAGTGCCAGTACTCCCCTTTAATGTCATATAAATATGGGACAGAAACATACATATATTTTACATATCTGTATCAATCTATAGATCTAGTTGTATTGCACAGAAATTACAAATAACAAAACCAGTTCTAAATCAAACCCACAAGAGTCTAATTCAAAGTATCTTGGAGCGCATAGAATGTAATTACTTTTACTCACTAACATTTACTTGAGTACATTTACTTTTAGAAAAAAATGTACTTTTAGAAGTAGTTTTACTGCATCATACTTTTTACTTGATTATTATTACTATGAAGAATACTCTTGAGTAAAACATCTGAATTACAGGCTACTTTACTAAATGAAGAACAAACATGTTTTAACCAAACCTGCACCTGATACAAACACATCTAACAAGTTGTTCAGATGAGAATTCTTGTTTGAAGATTTGTTGATCTGATGTTAGTTTCTATCTGCTGAGCTGTTGACACATTTGAAGTGTTTATTTTGCCGTAATTTGTTTTTAATAATATTTGTTTGTATTTATGTTTTGGTTTTTGTTTTTATCATTTTAGTTTTCAAAATGCCAAACTTGAACCTAACTTTGTACTATTTGTCTGTCTGATTACATCATTTTTAAATATTAAATCGGATGTTCTGCTCAGTTTGTCAGTACTTGGGTAGCCTTTTTACCAAATACTTTATTACTTGTACTGAGTATTTTTCCTATCATGATCTACTGTGTTTTTAGTTAAGTTCACAGRGCTCTACAGTGCGASTAGTTTGGACGTAAATGCGACCTGATATTTTAAGTAAAAAATTAAAATATTTCCGGTCGCACTAGTATGACCAGTTGTTTGAGGAGAAAGGGGGATGCAGTTGCCCGCTGAAGCAAAAAGTCCCCATGTCCCGTAATAAAGCAAGCTATCTACCTGTATCAAAACACGCACACACGCGTGGACACTTTTGTTCTTCTGTTCTCATGGGGACTTTGCACTTCCATTCACTTACTGATTATTTGTTTACAACTTAATCTCACCTCACAGGTACATATCTGATGTTAAACCTAACCTCACCAAGCTGTGTACCATGGAAGCAGTCAAAAATAGTCCCGTCCGTGAAGCAAAAACATGCACGCGCGCAGTGAATCAACCATGTTGCTCTTTGTTTTCCGCCAAAAGAGTCAGAAAAACTTTTTTTTTTATTGCCTGCGCAGCTCAGTGCTTTTGGTCCAGGATCAACATGCACGCTTGCGAAACATGTCTTGCAACATCAGAAAAGGTTCTGGAACACATTAAACTCAGGAAAAAAGTTCCTGTACGCTGAGGGGTTAGAAGTGGTGGTACTGCGTACTGGTGCATTCCGGCCCACTTAAAGCACTGCTCCCAGTGTTGGCCAGGTATCTCTTGCAAAAACGAGCTTGTGATCTCAGTGGGATAAACA
>NW_013952661.1:280493-281760 GCF_001266775.1 Austrofundulus limnaeus
CAAAATAGTAAATCAAAAACAAARGTCAAAGAAAACATGCACAAAACTGCTAGAGGAAAAAAATACTGGTGCGCAATAAAAACAGGGAACAGCTACAAACACCATGTTATTGGTCAGGGACGACATGAGTATCGTGGAAATCCTGAAAGTTCTGGATGACAGGCAAATGATGTACCAGACAGCAAAAAACAAAGGACTCCTCCAATGCTTTTGCCCATATGTCAATTGTAAACAAAGATGAAATCCCCAAGGTCAAAATCTACTTAGAATGGATAGTTATAAACAGCTGAAGTGCTGCCTATAATGCAGCGGACTAGCAAAAAAAAAGCTAAATTAAAATGATCTTTACAAATTCATAGAATACCTAAAACGATCAGTTTAAAGCTTGAACAGAAAAAAAGAAAATTTAGGTGTTTTACATTGCTTTGCTAATTTTATACAAACACCACTTCCACTAATCCAGGTAGAGAAATACAGGATAATGATGGAACATCTGACATTTTAATGCATCATATTAAACACATACAAAACCACAATTAAGTTAATCAATCGAAGCCAACTCAGCCAAATTCCACAATCACATAGAACTCCTGAGAAATCAGCTTTCAAAGTCAAATCCATTGTAGAAAATTAAATGCAGCTAAACTGCCCCTTTTACAAATGTTTGCTTTTTCTACCTGGCCATCTCTGACTCAACACTTGGTCTCTCCATTCTTGTGTTCTGACCCTCTCTAGTAGGTTGAGGCACTGTTCTGTTGAGTAAGGCCAGAAAGTGATGAGCTGCTTCAGTTGTACTTTGCTGGTCATACTGTAATAGTAATTAGGTGAAAACGAATGTGATCACACAGCAAAAGGCGTAAAATGTATTGATAGACCATTTCATTTATGCACATATTTGAAATAACAAACCAAAATGCGACAGACATACACGCTCTGACAAAATACACTAGTAAAAATGAGGAAGATTATGTCGTCAACCTACCTCAGGCCGTGATCTTCCACTTTGGTTGTCCATTCTGCACAGGGGAAGAAAAAAATACTCAGTTAATGTTTACATAATATACTGAGCACTTCGGCACTGGTCATGTAATACAGAGATGAATCCTTCCATTTTGCCATAAATTTTTTCTTGCTACACCAGTTTACCATATTGATTGATTGTATTTATTGTGCTCATTTCCGCTGAAATTTTTTTCTTACTCTAGTGTTTTTCTTTAACATTCTGGTGTTTGCAATGGACCACAATGGAAATACGTGTTCTCATTAT
>NW_013952661.1:281770-284235 GCF_001266775.1 Austrofundulus limnaeus
AGTTGAAAGGTTTGTCAACACCTACAGTTTCCCGTATGTTTAGCAATTTTAAGGTACTTGCTATGTGCATGGAAAATTTCTAACAGTGACGTCCATTCGTACACTAAATATACTCACTACATAAACTTAGTACAAAATATAGGGGCATTTGTGTGAAATATTTTGTTCCAACAATGCTTCTTGGCAATAAATCTTAATTGGCAACAGCAGATGCTCCAAAGTCAATACCAGCAGAAAGATAAGCTGCTTTGCAGATGACATCTCGTGCCACCCATAGTCTGCTCTGCTGCTCATCCCATAATTGCATGTTCCTCACAAATGTGGCACCATGTAAAAGGGAAATTACATAATTGTGTAAACTATTTTAATGTGCAATACAGATAGTATCAATTTTTATTTTTTAACAGAATATGGTAGACATATCTTTTAAAAATTTGCCGATGGAATTAAAATTGTTTCATTTCTTAAGTAATTGCTCCTGTGGGCTATCAAAAGAAAAGCTCCAGTGCCTCATCAGACTAAAAAACAAATTTCTATGTATGATTTGTAATATGGAACTAAAAACAGAACATGAACATTCTTTTGAAAAACAGTCTACACAACTCTCCAGTTCTCATTTTTATGTTTTTTTTCAATGAAAACATGCATACACAAAATTAATAATTGTCATCCATAATGCAAGGAATTCCACTTTAGTAAAAAAAAAAAAAAAAAAAAAAAAAGAAACATAAGCTTTAAAACCTACTGAATCAGTAATCATGTATATTTTTGGCTAGACTACCATACTTCTGGCCTGTTGTAATATACTTGAACAAAACAGTCTCCTATGCAAGGGCTGTTTTATAAAACAATGCCCAAATTAATCAAACTTCTTAGAGAGACACTTAAGAATTACTTATTTTAAAGTAAGACTGATAACTGAATATTGGGCTCAGGTTTTAGATAATAATTTGTTTTACACTTAAGTCCATTCTTAACATTCTGAGTGTAAATCTAAGAAGTTTAATAAATACGGGCCCATGACTTTAACAAACTATATAACTGACATTAATCAAGCTACATGAAAAAGGTAAACTGACCAAATGTGACCTCTTGTGCATTTACAAAATCTTGACAAAAAGTGACAGCACATAGTAAATCTATCTTAACATCAATATTTAAATTGTGAAAATAAATAGTTTTTTTTTTTAAGATTTTACAGTCCTAGGACAAGTTGCAGAGCTTGCAAGTCTCGACCAAATGAAGATGATTCAGCTGTAGGGTGGACTTGTTGCTGTAGTGCATGAAGTCTTTCGTTGGAGAGTGGACACGGGATCTCTGGCACAATGACTCCCTCCTCCATGTCAGTTTCATTTTCTTGAGGTATTAGATGAAACTGCTCACTCTATTTTATTAAAGAGTTTAAAAAAAAAAGAAAGAAGAAAGTTAATGCTGGCTCAATCATTAACATTTTGYTTATTCAGTTTCTGCTTAATAAAACATGTCATACACCCAATTGAGCTTTATGAAGGGAATATTTGTACAACTATACATACCTCAGTAAGGTCTGGCTCTATCACAGATTCTTGGAGCATCCCGATACTCCACAGCTGGTTTGGTGTTAGATTTCCTTCGGAACTCAGCGGGTGATGATTCCAGCTCTCCGTGAAATGATACAAGTCCAATCGCAGTCGTGGTACGAACACATACCCCACACAGAACAGGTGGACTGCACTGGAAAGGTCAATAAACCCTTCTTCTTCTAAATCATGGAGGACATTGTAGTATTCAGAAGTTACACCCCAAACATCTCTCCACAGGCGTTCCACTCTGTCAAAAGAGAAGAAATTTTATTTTACAAATCAACACTACACAACAGTGGAAATTTTCATGTTACAAGTTACTTGTCAACATTTATTTCTAAAACAAAGATTTAATGAATTTAACTTAAAATACATAAAAAAAATTTCACTTTGGCACATTAAAAAATGCTAACCTGAATATTGTACCTTATGTGTTAAAGTCAAAATAGAGTGATCATTGATTGTATTTATTGTGCCATTTTCCGCTGAAATTTTTTTCTTACTCTAGTGTTTTTCTTTTGCATTCTGGTGTTTGCAATGGACCACAATGGAAATACGTGTTCTCATTATCTTGTGTCCAAGTACWAATAATGCATGCGCTATTTCTGTATGTGCATGCAATATAATTTCTAAATAATTAATAAACCTATCAGTAAGAGAAAGCAAAAAATAATGTGCTATTACAGTCACTTCAGCTTGACATCTGTGGTGTCCCCAGTGACACAATAAACTGCAGTGGTCCGGCGTTTTCTTGCTTTAGCATCGCTGCTATAGTTAGCAGACATGAATGCATGACATAACACGCTTTTATTGCTACTGCCTTCGGGTGTGTCCAAAACGGCAGGACGGGTCCTCCGAAGGACCCAGCCTTCCCCGTGGAGCTAGGCCGGGTCCTTGGTAGAC
>NW_013952661.1:284245-285424 GCF_001266775.1 Austrofundulus limnaeus
AGTTAGCGTCGCTGCTACAGTTAGCATCGCTGCTACAGTTAGCATCGCTGCTACAGTTAGCATCGCTGCTACAGTTAGCATCGCTGCTACAGTTAGCATCGCTGCTACAGTTAGCAGACATGAATGCATGACATAACAGGCTTTTATTGCTCCTGCCTTCAGCTAAAGCCAGCATTGTGTCACATTCAGTGCGGCTCGATGTAGGTTAGGGTTAGGGTAGATTAAATTAGAGACAGGCAGATTAACTTTAACTTCAAACCATGGTACAAAACATATATGTGAATCAGATAAATAATGAGTGACTTTGTGAGCTGTGTGAAGATTTTCTTCTTAAAACAATGAAAACGCTGTTGAACCTCGTGAACTGGCTGTGTGTGGGATCATCTTACCGGCAAAACCGGGAAGAAATAACTGAACTCCGACTCTATGTTTTATTAAACACAAGCTTTCATTTTAGGATATATAGCACAATGTGCCTAAAATAATGTTGCCGTCATGAGAGTTGTGAAGTGAGCCATTCTCGTTACATTAAAACTTTCCCGCTGAGCAGCGCTGTGCKAAGCGAGCAGTAGCTCCCGCACAAAGAGCATTAGCTTAATGACAAGCTGTGACACAGTTCAGATCATCTCCATGTCTGCAGTAGTTTCCTTAGGCTTAGTGTAACATGACGGGACTATGTGAAATTATTACCACTCGGTCTCTGCAAGTCACTTGCTCTGAAATGCGGTCTCGTCCTCCTGACCAGAACTGCGTTGGGGTCGAACTTCAAACATGGAGGGACAACAGGAAGTCGTACCAGCACGCACTAACCAATAGGGAGGCGTCGTTGCTCCTCAGGTCCCGCCCCGGATGTTTAGGTTCTCTGAGTTCAAATCTTTTTTGAGTTCAACCAAAAACTGTAAGCGTCAACCAAAAGTTTGAGATTCGACCAAAAGGTTATGTTTTGCAAAAAACGTTTTGATTGTTTAATTTTTTTGATTGAAATTGTTCTTTTTGTTTGGTTGAAAAAAAATATTTTTTTTTAAATAATTTTTTTTGGTTGAAAGTATTTTTTTTAATTGAAACTCTTTTTAGTTTGGATGAAATTATTTTATTTGGTTGAAAGTATTATTTTTTTGATTGAATTTATTATTTGTTTGGTTGAAAAAAATTTTTTTGATTGAAATTATTTTTACTGAT
>NW_013952661.1:286690-291749 GCF_001266775.1 Austrofundulus limnaeus
AAAACATACATATATATATATTTTTTTCAAACTCTTAACCATGCTAGATTGGTCTGGGACCCTGCACTTAAACCTAAAGGTATCTTTGGAGGACATTTAAACATTAGAAGTCTCATACCCAAATGTGAGGAAATAAGAGCATTGTTAACTGGGTCTAACCTGGATTTCTTGTGTCTAAGTGAAACCTGGTTAAATGATAACGTTCCTACTAATTTGACTGATGTACCTGGATACAGATGTTTTAGGAAGGATAGAGTTTTAGATCAAGCAGGGGAAGTATTAATCTATATTAAAGACTTATTTAATGTGAAGGAGATACCTGTAGATGATCATTCATCAATAGAATGTGTATGTATAAATGTCTGTCTTTATCCCCGTATGAATTTTAAAATTGTTGTAGTGTACAATTCTCCATCACGTTGCAGCTCAACTTTTTATAATAACTAACTTAAAAGAATTGCTAAAAGGATTTAAATATAACAGTGAAGAAATCATTTTTGGGAGATTTTAATATAAACTGGATGGACAATAAATTGAAAAAAAAAACACTTAAAGAACTGACAGCAAAATTAGATTTTCATCAGTTAATCAATGGTCCATCTCGCATCACCAAAAATAGTCAAACTTTAGTAGACTTAATTTTTTTCAAATAAACCTGATCGAATCATAAAAGCCTATAACTTAGTGTGCGGCCTATCTGACCACGATATCACTCTCATAGGTAGAAAATTACTTCAAAATCGTTTTGTCAGTCGTTATAATACACAGAAACAGATTGTACTACAAATTCCAAGAAAGGACATACCTAAATTTGAGGCCGAATTGTCAAGATGTAATTGGGATGACGTATTAAACCAGAA
Source organism: Austrofundulus limnaeus (assembly GCF_001266775.1). Classification (NCBI taxonomy): domain Eukaryota; kingdom Metazoa; phylum Chordata; class Actinopteri; order Cyprinodontiformes; family Rivulidae; genus Austrofundulus; species Austrofundulus limnaeus. Next base: position 287,551 of record NW_013952661.1, read on the forward strand.
CCAGGTAAATGATTTTTGTGATGCATATATTCTTAATGTTTGCAATACAATGAATAAGTTCCTTAAAAGTCTAATAAAGGGATGAAGAAAAATCCAGTTACCTTGGGTATCAGATGACATTCGGCTATTAATGAAAAAGAGAGACTATGCCCTAAAATCTTTTTTTAAAAACAAAACGAACACAGATTGGCTGATTTTTAAAAGTTTGAGGAACAGAGTTGTTAAAGAAATGAACAAATCTAAAGCTAAATATTACATTAATGTTCTGTCAGAAACAGGAGGGAATGGTAAGACGATCTGCAAATGGTTGGACAATCGGAGTGGATTCTATGGAGATTCAGTGTTAATACCGTAACAGATAAAGACTTTGCTTGAGCAAATTTTGAGACATCCGACTTCAGGAATCACAAGAAAGTTCAGTTGAAATGTTGTCTAGAGGGTCGAGGTCTTCACAGACTTGTAAAGCGAGTGGATTTGTTTAAAAAGGTTGGTGTTTTTACCATGTCTTACTATAGCTTGCTGTACTATTTATCATGTGTCTTGAGTATTTTTATCACTCAAGTCGCCGTTTCTGCATCGTTTAAAGGGGACCTATCATGCAAAATTCACTTTTTAAAGTTTTTTTTACTCAACTTTGGGTATGTACTTCTTAAAAAAACAGTCCTAGGACCAAAAAATGCACCCAGGGGCATATTTGCTGTAAGTAAATGTTTTTAAATGTATATTAAACGACAAGTTTTATACTTCCGTCATTTTGTGATGTCACAAGCTGTACGACAACCCATCGGAACCTGCGTTCAGCCCCTTACCTAGCAACCCCCAGGTGAGGCTCCTCCTCCTCATTATAAAAAGCCGTCATGGTGTTGTGCAATGCGCAGCTCATTTCACAACAAGCCGCCAATAGGGCGATGGGTAGAGTGTTGGACCAGAGTGGGAGACCAGGGTTTGAGACTGGCACAGACACAATTTAATTATTTATTTACTTTCGTTCGTTATGAACACGTTTTCTCATGTACCTCTATTGTTTAGCTTATTAAAGCCTTGTTAAAGCCTATTTGTTTGAGTTTCTGAGGTATTTTGACCGCTGCTGCTCCCTGCTCTGGTAACAGCATGCAGAGTGAGCACAGAGCAGAGGAGGGAGAGAAAAAAAAGGAAGAAGCTGCGACCGACTCTGCCTCTGGGTCTCACAGGGTCTCATATGGTTGTACAACGGATCTTCTGCTATTGTTAGCCATGCTAATGTAAACGCTGGCTTTGGAGGGCGGAGTTAATGTCAACAGATTTTTTGGAGGGCATTACCAACAGAGCTCATTAACATAAACAGCTCTTCTGAACGGAAGTCAGAGTAGGCAGAACTAGAAAATGGGAAATTTTATTATCTGAGAATTATTTTGTGCATTMWATTGAATGAACATGGTCTGGATAGCCCACAGACATACCATAAAAAATTTCTAGGACCCATAATTGGTCTCTTTTAAAGAAACTTGATGGTGATGTTTAAAATTTATGTAAACAAAATATTATTACTATATGCTGGACTGACTGCAGCACAGCCCAGGAGTAGAGTGCTGTATATGACCGAGGCTAGCATAGATGCTAGGAGTAAAGCTAGCAGAAGCAGGAGTCTACAGTAAAAACAATAAAGTTTAATGTACATGTTTATCAATGGAAAGTGTAGGGATAGGATCCGGGTGGTCCAGTGTTGGTCTTTTACCTCTGATTAAATCTTTGGAGCAGATGTTAAGTTTATGATTTTTTTCTGGTCAAATTCAGCTCGTCCCATCGCTCGAACCCAGCTGTTAGTCTGCATCTTAGCTTGGGAAAAGCGAAAAAATACTTGTTCCATGTGAAGATGATGGCTGTATCCTGAGTCACTTTTGCGAGTACTGTAGCACAATGTTTTGTGGTCCTCCCGGTAAAGTTTGATGCTGTTTTCCTGAATTTATTCAAGTTTAAACAGAGTTAAACCAACGCAGTTCCATTGAAATCGATGGAGCTGCTACAAGACTTTGTACGAGCATCAGTGTCGGGCGGACAGACTCACGTGACTTGTGTTCTAAAAATAGCCTGAGTGAAGGTCCCCATTTAGCAAGTCTCTACAATCGGGCTTTAAATGTTTTATATCAAAAACCAATCTGATTCCATCATTGTCACATTTTGGCTAAATTTGGTATTTTGGATTTTACTAATTTTATCAATTTTAATCTTTTAAAATTGATTTTTAAGTGTTTAAATGGAAATGCTCCGACACCACTGTGCGATCACATACAAAGATTGCAGGACAATAGTAGGTCTACTAGAGCGGCTTCAGACAGAAATTGTAAGGTTCCCTTTTGAAGAACCACCTTTGCTCAAAGTGCTCTGTCCATGAGAGGATCTGCAGTTTGGAACTCACTTCCTGTTGATTTAAAGTCCGTAACCAGTTTCATAACGTTCAAAAAACAAACAAAGCTCTGGCTTTGTCAAAAACAGACCTGTATCCATTTTTGATGTCTTTATACAGTATTTCATTGATTGTTTTTAGATGCTGTCAATTTTTTGTATGCCCTGTTTTAATGATTATCATTTCAATTTTATAGATGTACTTCTAAAAAAAGCCCATCTAGGGACAAGTGCTGCGAATTAGCTACCGCTATTGCACCATGACGCAAGCATGAGACTGCTGTTTCATTCAGTTTGTCTATGTTGATGTGTGTCTGTCCCTATCAAATAAACTTGAAATGAAAACTGGTACAAGAATTTAAAATATTACCAACCTGACGGGAGCATCAAGCACAGAATTCTGCATGTCCTCAGCTACAGAGCAGAAGTTTGTCCTTGATCTTTTTCATTTCACATGTCCTGGATGACTGAAAATTTACAGCAACAGATGCTGCTAAATTAGCACTGGACCATGTTAATACTAACGTGTTGGAATCAAAATTGTTTGTTTTACCTTCCGCTCGAAGCGCTGCTCCACTGGAGAATTAATCAAGAGGCAAGATGAAATGTGAATGCTGGACCTAACGAGCAGTTCTGATAATAACTGAATCACCTGTGATCACACAAGAACTTCAGTACACTAGCTAACAAATATAACATGTGTTACTACTTACTCAAGCAAAGCCCGCTGATTGTGACGACTTCATTTCCTTCCTTTCGCCTCTAAACTTTTTTTTTCTTTTTTGACTTTGAACTGTTACGGTTCATACTGAAGTCTGAAGGTCACTTTTTAATGATAATGTGATACACCACTGAAAAAAAAATCTGAGCAAAGAAATCTCATCTAAGACCTGCGGTGTAAACATATTATTTCCGCACTTCCTGATTCATGTCACGCCCCCTCCAAAACCACTACCCCCTAGGGGAGGCATGCCCCACAGTTTGAAAACCCATAAAATAACCCATTAAATATATCTGTCTGAAGGGAATTGAGCAACAAACTAAACAAACAGTGTCATGCATGTAGAGGTTAACTGGTCTATGCAGTGTTATTTCATGTGTGTTGAAGACTCTGCCCTTCTCTCTGTTTTTTATGGCTAAAGTCATGGCTGATACGGAATATCACTTCAACAGACAATTTCTTATGACCCACACTCGCTTGTCTCCAGTTTCAGTCCAATAAACTCAACTTTTATTCATTTAGGACCAGTTGTCAGTTATATGTATGCTGGTCACATAAGCTTAGTCATTCCAGTTTAATTTACTGTTTCTTCTGGATATCTCTGAATTAAATTCATTACTTTTAAGACCCCAAACCAGTATGAGTAGAGAAAGATTTATTTGCTACAAAGAGCCTGTGGCTCCCAGAAGACTTTGGACAATAATTGAGAAACGTCATGAAAAAGAGACATGACATAAGTCCTGAGTAAAATCTCAGCATGTATTGATTTATTTCTTCCTTTTGGGCAGGAACGTTATGTAAACAGTGTTCCTCAAGACTCCTCAGCCTTTGCACTGAATCTGTAAGATGTCCTAATGTTTCTCTAAATGGTAAAAATGTGATTTCACAAACTTACTGCAGCTAACTTGAATTTGTTGTGCAGACACCTCCCTCTGCATTTGAAAAATAGGTGCAGCTCTAATCACAGCGATGTGTTCACACTCAAGCCTTTGCTGACTGAACACTGACAATGTGTTTAGGATTGGCCTGAGGAAAGGCAAGATTAGCTTTGATCTCTCTCTCTCTCTCTCTCTCTCTCTCTCTCTCTCTCTCTCTC
>NW_013952661.1:292337-295815 GCF_001266775.1 Austrofundulus limnaeus
GTGTGTGTGTGTGTGTGTGTGTGTGTGTGTGTGTGTGTGTGTGTGTGTGTGTGTGTCTGGTTGGTGCAAACACAGAAACTTTCTTGCCCTCTTGTAATGTTTGCGACAAGGTGATTTCAATTTGACTTGTCAAAAATCACAAAGCGTTAACTCTACATGACACGACACAGATGTTACACACAAACATACAAACCCAACATGTTCTCCCTGCAGAGCTGCAGCTCCTGAACACTCTGTGCTTTTCAAGACCAATTTGTTTCATTTTACAGAATACAGCTTTACCAAAACACTGAAGCATGGTTTACACAATACAATGAGCATACAGGCTATGTACTTTGGCATTAAAGTGACGGTTCAGATCTTCTGAAGCAGGGTTTGGTGAAGAAGTAATGAACAATAAATGTCTTACATGGTGTAGATATACATTGTTTTATTGTCTTACCCTTTGAATGACCTTAATTTGGGGAAACAGCATTTTGGCTGAATGATGAGTTAATAGGTTGAGTGAGGTTAAGACCAAAGTGGATTGCTGCTGCCTCAAAAAAAAAACCTGTCTCAGAATTTTCTCAAAGGATCTAGTAAACACTATAATTCAAACTTTTGCACCACCATAAGTTTTACCTGATTATTTTTTTTAGCACAAATAACATCAACTAGCTGGAGGACTTCCAGTGCAGCCTGGGGGCATTTCTAGCTGAAATATATATTAGCTATTCGTGCCTCAGGTTGTATGTAAATAACTGATGTGGAATCAATGAAAGCGTGAGTTTTAAAACACCTGCACTGCTATGGACATTTTTTTAGATTATAGTTGTTTTAAGACAGCATCAATCCTAGGGGTGGGCAAAGTACCCAGTTTCATAACATGAGTCTGTAGTACTGATCCGACTGGTCAAATTATTCTCAAATAAAAGTGTCTCTGTCTAAATATTATTTAAGTTAAAGTACTGGAGTATGTGCTTTCAAAGATGCTTAAGTTTTCGTGAACAATGAATTTCACTTGAGTGTAGTTGTTAATAATTAGGAAAATTTTCTGCTCTATTGGACAGATCAGTAACTCTCTCTGTATAATGATAATAATGGTTCAGTGTCTTGCTCCGGGACACAATGACTGTATGCACCCAGACAGGGATTTGAACTGGCAACTCCCTGATTGTAGGGTGAACACCGGCACCACTGAACTCTAGATCTTCCTATCAAACTTCTTTATAAGAACTGTTAGTTCATTTAGTCTCTACAGTCACCATTTCAAGGACAAGACTTGGAACAGTTTTTGATTGAACTGAGTATTAAGTGACTCATTAAGGAGCTCTGACGGAAACATTTCACACTGAGCTTTTTAGTTATTTGTAATATTTGTACTAGTTCACTGAACTGAAAATATTATTTGTTACATTAAACTAGAAACACTTTTGTACAAAACAATTTAACAAAGTTTATTAAGTAGAAATCCATTAATAAACAGAGAGACTAAAAGTTTTAAAAACTTTAACGTGTCTTAAATGAAATGAGTCCAGGTTAAAATCAGGATCTAAACAAACACCTGCAATAGGCTGAAATATGTCTGGTATACTAACGTACCGACGTATAAAGCAACACTAGTAGGACAAAAGTTCTTCTTCTTCTTCTTCTTCTTCTTCTTCTTCTTCTTCTTCTTCTTCTTCTTCTTCTTCTTCTTCTTCTTCTTCTTCTTCTTCTTCTTCNTTCTTCTTCTTCTTCTTCTTCTTCTTCTTCTTCTTCTTCTTCTTCTTCTTCTTCTTCTTCTTCTTCTTCTTCTTCTTCTTCTTCTTCTTGCAACCGGCTTAAAGCTGCTTATCACCATTTACTGTACAGGGGTGTAGTGTGTAATTTTACAGTGTGTCGATGGAACAAAATAGACACAAACACGGATACAAATGTAACTGAAGCCTTTAGAGAAATGTAGTGGAGTTAAGGGCTCGACACACGGGCAGCGACAAACTACAGCGATTAACGGCTGTCATCGCAGCCAGGGTGAAACCCGACACACGGGACACGATAGCGATTGCAGCGTTGCGAATCGCGCTCTCAGATCACTTGTCTTCATTAAATTTGATTGGTTCTTAACTCTGAAGGCGGATGTGCATTACGGACGTGTAAACTAAACAAATCTTGCGATGCTAATGATATTGTAAAACAAACACACATCAAGATACAGTTTTATGAGGAAAAACTTACCATAAACTTCACCCTGGTGCCAATAAATTCCCACAAAGCTTTTTAGTAATCACTTGGTGAAAGCGTTAGCTAACGGCAGTGTGTAGCACACTCTCCTCTCATTGGTCAGTCAATGAAACCCTCGCTGATTGGTTGTACGCTAAACGACAGTGACAAAAGTTGAACATTTTTCAATTTTCATATGTTGCGTCTGAGCGCGAAATTTCACATGCACTATTTTCGCCGGTCGCTTAGCTGGAGGAGGGCAAGCGATTGTCGCCTCACCGCACAGGCTCCATAGCAAATGAATGGAGAGCGAGCGACGTCGCCTCCTGTGTGTCGAGCCCTTTAAAAGTAAAATAAACAACATGTAAAGTACAAATTCTCAAAAACTGTACTTAAGTACAATGCTCAAGTAAATTTACTTCATTACTGCCCACCTCTGACCAATCCACACATCACTTAATTTAGATTTTCAATTGAAACTCTATTTCTTTAAGCAATGATCATTCAAAGTTAACTGATAGAGTAAATTCTGTCTTTTGAACAAATATTGCATGGACCACTGGATTTAAATGCAACTCCCAGAAAGTAATTTGGCTGTACAACTGAAAAAACTTTGGACTTAAACCAGTCTAAGATGGCAGCAGCTAATTAACTAACAAACAAACAACTAAAACAAGTGGGGAGTCATCCCCATCACATACTACAAGAACTAATTGGTCTTGCAAGTTCTCAAAATATTGCATGTAACCACATATTGTTATTTTCCCTGTCTATAAAAAGCTCCAAAGGTAGCTGGTGATATGTATTTATTATATAGAGTGTTGGGCTTTTAATCCTTTTTTATTAATTTTAGTGCTTACTGTAAAACTAAAATAAATGTTACAGCTGTAAACAAATGCTATGCTTGACGTAACAGACTTTAGGTTTATAATAATAATTTTAACTGTTCTTTATAATTGTGAAACAAAAAACAACCAGATGTTTTGTCTAAAATACTTTTCTTTCTACGACATGGACCATTAAAATCATCGCTCTTACTTTATGACATTTAATAATTATTCTGATGCTGGTGTTATTTCTGTTTTGGTGTATCTCATTTGCAGTTTTAAAAAACATAATTTGTTTTTTTTTCCTTGCTCAACAAATCTCAAAGAATAATTATAACATATTTCATACAGATCAGTTAAGTGTAGGAGGATATGGCATCAGCCCCCTACTTTGGTGCATTTGTAGGTAAACATCCACCTACACACACACACACACACACACACACACACACACACACACACACACACAC
>NW_013952661.1:295825-302605 GCF_001266775.1 Austrofundulus limnaeus
CACACACACACACACACACACACACACACACGCACAGATGCACCTGAACGGTAAAAGAGAAACCAAAGACAAATTTCATTATTCATGGTAGATGGCGGAGCGTTGACAGCGCTCAGGTAAAGATAGGCAGCTGCCTTCAGCTTCAAAGAACACATGCAGCCAGGTGGAATGAGAATAACAATGAGAAAAGCTTTGAAAGCACTTAACATACTGAGGAACATCCTGTTTCTTCTGCAGAAAACTGTTGTCTTGTTCATTAGGCTCCTTGGAAACGTGGGCGATATCATTAGTGCCACACGGTGAAGCGGCCTACGCTGGAGTAATTTTCTCCACAACATCATTTAATTTTTAGAAATTATCAGAGAACATAATTTTAAATTATGACTGAGCAAAGAACAGTGACACCGACAAAAGGAAAAAAAACAGCTTGAAAGTAACTCAACATGTTTGATGAGGCTGATTGTTAAATATGAAGAGTGATTGTGATGTTTTTCTACAAAAATATTGTCACAGACACAGAATTGTTTCAAGAGATGTCTTCATCCACACAAAAATGTAAAAACAACCCAAAACACTGCAGTAACTGTTCCAGGCCTGTATGTGGTGCTGTAACCTTGAAAATACACTAAAAAGAAGAAACAAGGCACAGAGTTTGCACCTAAAGCTTACACAGGTCTGAGCTGTAAACACGACAGAAGAAGACACCTTCATGGTTTTTGTCAAGTGTGTCAAACTCGAGGCCTGTGGGCCAAATGTGGCCCGCGCATGAGTTGCATCCAGTCCACCACTGAGGTCAAACACCTTGCCTTTTTTAAAAATGTATTTAAAGTAGATAAATGATGCTTTTAAATCCTTCATTTTCACATTTAAATCACTCATTTGAGGTCTATATAAAGTAAGGTTGGGTACTGAAACTCGGTTCCGGTATGGCACCGAGGCGAACATCAACGACAGTACACAGACCGAATTACAACTCTAACTTTGGTGCCTCAAAGAAAGCTGTTAATTTGCACCCTCTGATGTTCACTATTAACAGTGGCAGCCTCAGCACAATCTCCACAGATGCTCTTGTGTGCGATTCGACTTGGTTTGGTCTCGGCCCAATGTGTCTCTCCAAGCGTGCTCCACAGCTGTGCTGTCTCAGACAAGCACTTAGCTAAAACAGCAACGTGATAATAAGTAAATAAATAAATAAATAAATAAATAAATAAATAAATAAATAAATAAATAAATAAATAAATAAACAGTGAAGTCCGAATGGTTAGACCACAACAGATTTTTATTTTATTTTATTTATAAATTTTTTAACACAACAGTTGAAGTCGCTGCGGACGGTCCACACATTATCACACCCACAGAGTGAGGGCAGTGTTGCCAGGTCTGCTTATTGTAAGCGAATTTGGGCATCTTTTTTTCTAAAGTTGCTTGTAAACTCCGTGAGTCACGGGTTGCAGTTTTTTGGGCTTATTTTTGAACGTGAGTTGCTTATTTTGGGCTTGTCTTTCTTTCTGAATGACATGCTTAACTCTGCTCCCGTTGAAGCAGAACACAAGGAGTTGTGGGTTTGCCCCTCCCACTCTCCCGTTTCCTTGTTGTCGCTCCTGCCCGAGTTGAGTCGACACACTTCAAACACACATACCAGAGCCCAGAATGATGGGGAAACAAGCAGAGGTGAGGCAGTATGGTCTGCTCCGGTTAAGAACTCATGACAGGAGACTTGATACAGCGCACATATGCGTGCGTCTACTTCTAAAACATAGTGGGGATTGGTGCGCTCGATTTATTGGACTGCGACATTTTACACAGGTGGTGCACAGACAAAAATAACTAAATAAATAAAATATGCTGCTTACACTGGGATACAAGAACAGTACAGTAAAATCTTGATTAGTTTTTATTTGTTTGGAATTTGCTGATTAAATTGCATTAATTGGGCGAGAGAGAACAAAATGAGCCTGAGCAAATTTTTTTATATCAGCAAAAACAACTTCTTCACCTCTGGATATGAGTGACAAAACAGAGTGAGAATGAGTTGCAGTAAGTCAGGAAAATATGTGGAAAAATATGAAAAAGGGTGAGAAAAAAAGAGCACACAACGTTTTTTGGGAGTTTTTGTTGACTGCACTGTCATTTAGCTGCAAAAGGCACTTTTCTTATGATCAGAGTTTAAAAGTATATGTTATTAAAATAACTTAAACTTGAAGCACTCGGAGAGTGCAAACCTCCACCAAGACCAATTTCCCCCATCCTGCAATGGACTATTTCGCGGATACCGCCATCTTTGCCTAAAGCAAAGCATCATGGTCCAGTTTGGGGGCAGATTTCTATTCTGTGTTCTAAGCTATAGACCTTCATGAAGCTCTAAAGCTCACACTCTAAATATTTTCAACTGACAAAGCCTCCCTGATGGGAAGAGAAACATCTACAGTTTCAAAATAGAAGTCCAGTCTAAAAATATTGATTTATTCAATGCCTCTAACCTCATGAAAAGCTTCATCCTGATATTGAAGACATTTATTTTATACTGATTGTCTTTTTTCAGATGAACTATTTTAAGTTTTTTTATTTTAAGTGAAATATATATTCATATTTTTAATTCTTTTTTTTTTCAAAAAATATTTATAAGGTTCTACTAATCTTATATAGCTGGGAAATATTTAAATAAGCACAAAGCTTGGGACTCAAGAGGATAAAACTGGTGGGGCACAGCCCCCCGTGGCCACCCCCACTTGTTGTGCCCCTGGTGACTAACAGGTGATGTTCCACAGTGAAATGACGAGCTGGAGCACCACACATCACTGTTAGGTCTAGCTGGGACAAGACTTTTCAAATTTGTCTTCTGAGTTATTAGTAAACAGCTGATTTATTGTCAGGCTGAGCTTTATGGGAGAAGTTTTCTGATTGAAGCCGCTTGGCCTTGTTCAACTTGAACGTGGAGGTTCAGCTAACGCTAGTTATCAGCTGGCGAGCCGGGACATGTCCGCTCGCTGTGATTCACTCTGGTCCCACAGCAAAAGTGAGCCGGGGCCATGTGGGTGGAGTTTAAACACTTCATTTAACAGGAGAACTCGCTTCTAACCGAATCATACACCGGCTAAGCGGTGAGGAACAGAGCTATCCGCTGCAGTCTGACAGTTTTTTTCTCTCCTCCCTATGCTGTAACAGTGCTGCACAACAAGCTCACAGACAGTCGCGCTTGGACTCGACTGCAGTAATGAGTCTACAAGCAACTTTTCCCCCTCATTCACAAAAAGCTCAAATCGGGGACTTTTCCTGGGACAGTTTTAGCCGGGGACAAGCCATCCAAAACGGGGCCTGTCCCTGGAAATCGGGAACGTCTGGTCACCCTATCTTTCTATCTTTGTGAGGACCACACACAGCGGTCACAACCACTCTCTGCGCATTCTTTTTTCTCCAAAGTTTGACGAGAGGTGGATATAGAGGGGTGCAAAAATAGCTCTCAACTTGATCTGGTTAAAATAATAGAAATGACTACATCCTGAACACTGTAATGAAAGTTGTCACGTAGCGAACACTTACCTCACGAGCAGTTCCTGGTTCCAGGTTCGGCTCGGTTGCGTGCGCACCTTCTCAGTTATTCCCGTAACGTGCAGATAATCGCATTTGTTTTTGTACGTCTCCAGACAGCATGTAACATCGATAGTAGCAACCATAGCAACACATTCCTGAAGTTCTGTGCAGGGATGGGGGAGCTCACGACTTCTACTTCCTGTTTCCTGTTGACATGAAGTTTGGCTGATTCGCTCGAATTAAAGGAAAAATCCCTGTATCCGCACCCTCGCCAAAATTGAATGTGTGTTTCTTTGGCCAATACTCACATGTAGTAAAAATGCCATGACAATCCGTCCACAAGTTCTTGAGTAATTTTGTCCACATCCGAAAACATTACCTCTCACCCCCTGGCGGAGGTAATTATTCGAACCCTTAAAGTTTTTTCATTTTTTATGGTAATTTTTATCATATTTTTGCTGTTGCTTATGTATAATGCAATAATAAATGTATACATTTATACAGTACTGTTACAATTTACCTCTATTTTACACAATGTTGGGGTTTGCCAGTTGGGCTTATTTTGGGCTTGTTTTCATAGAGCTGGTTGCTTGTTTCTATTGCGAGAAACAAGCGGCAAGTGGCAACACTGAGTGAGGGACACACTGTGTGGAGACACACGGACACTGAGCAGAACGGACCCGACCCAAAGTGAATCGAATAGAACCAAGTTCATGGAGAGGGGCTAAACAGGTGCTGCTGTAGGCATGGACTTGATGAGTGACAAACAGTATTCTTCATCAATTTGGTGCCAACTCTCTTTGATAGCAGTTGCCAGATCAGCTTTGCAGGTCAGAGCCTTCTTTTGGACCTTTTTCTTTTTTCAATTTCCACCACAGGTTTTCGGTTGGGATGACATCTGGACTATTTGCAGGCCCTGACATCGACTGAATGTGTCTTTCTCCAAGGAATGCCTTCACTGTTTTTGCCCTATGGCACAATGCATTGTCATCTTGGAAAATTATTTCATCACCTCCAAACATCTTTTCAATTGAAGGGATGAGAAAACTGTCCAAAATGTCAATGTAAACTTCTGCAATGATAGAAGAATTAACCACAGTCATCTCCCCAGTGCCTTTGCCTGACRTGCAGCCCCATATCATCAAGTACTGTGGAAATTTGGTTGTTTTCTTCAGGCAGTCCTCTTCATAAATCTCACTGGAACGGCACCTAATAAAAGTTCCAGCATCCTCACCTTGTCCAATGTAGATTCTTGACTCATCACTAACTTTTTTTTTTGATGGCCTCCCTTCTCCCCCTATAGCCATCCTCTCCACACCATTATTGTTTTTTTTTATAATAGGAGAAAAAGAAGAAAAAAGAAAAAAGTGAAATGCAATGATCTAGCGTGCAAAAACAAAGCCAGATATCAACAAAACCCAGAAACACCGCCGGCTTCTCTGGACCTGAGCTTATCTGAGATGGACGGACTCAAAGTGGAAAAGTGTCCTGTGGTTTGAAGAGTCGTTATTTCTAATTGTTTTCAGAGATCTTGGAGGTGGTGTCCTCCAGGACAAAGAGGAAAAGGACTGTCTGGATAGTTATCAGAGCATAGTTCAAAAGCCAGCCTCTCTGATGGTATGGGGGGTGTATTAGTGCCCATGACATGGGTAAATATCACATCTCCATCAATGCTGAAAACTACATCCAGGTTTTGGAGCAACATGTGCTGCCATCCAAGCCATGTCTTTATCAGGAACATCTCTGCTGATTTCAACAAAACAAAGAGGACACATTGCACATGTTCCAGCAGCATGGCTTCATAGTTAAAGGGGGCAGGTACTAGACTGACCTGCCTGCAGTCCAGACCTGTCTCCCACTGAAAATGTGTGGAGAATTATGAAGCACAAAATACAACAACAGAGACTGAAGTTGTTCTTCAAACAAGAATGGAAATAATCCCAGCTACAAAGCTTCAACAATTAGTGTCCTCAGTTCACAAACATTGATTGTTGTTAAAATGAAAGGTGAAGGAAACACAGTGGTAAACTCAAAAAACCACATCCTGTAGCTTTGTTGAAGTAACTTTTTTTAACTGACACCAACCTAACATTTTATGAACATCTGCTGGAAATCACTGCTGAAACCCATAAAAACAAAATAACCTGTGACTCACAGTGCCTATAACTGAGTGTTTTTAACACCAGCTTTTTAAAGTTCAAGATCAAGTTTATTTGTATAGCGCCAAGTCACAACATACGTTGTCTCAGGGCACTGTACATAAAAAGAATAATCTAAAGAAGAAACCAGCAGATTGTGTTGAATCACTTCATCAGTCTCCCATCCTGAGCAAACGGTGGAGAGGAAAAACTCCCTGCTAATCAGGAAGAAACCTCCAGCAGAACCAGGCTCAGGACAGGCGGCCATCTGCCTCGACCGGCTGGTTGAGGGACAGAAAAGAGACACAGACAAACACAGAAGAACTGGTCCAGGACTGGTCCAGGTGCACCTTCTTCTGGAAGACAAAGAAAAAACATGATCAAAATAATTACAATAAACTTTTAAACAAGAGAGACTAAAGACAACAGCAGAGTGAAGAAATGTGCTCAGTTTGTGCTCCAGCAGTCTAAGTCTATAGCAGCAGAAACGAAGATTAATTCAGGAAACCTAAGTCTAACTATATGATTTATCAAAAAGGAAAGCCTTCAGTCTAATCTAAAAGTAGACAGTGTCAGCCTCACGGACAGAAACTGGAAGTTGGTTCCACAAGAGAGGAGCTAGATAAATGAAAGCTCTGCCTCCCATTCTACTTTTAGAAACTCGAGGAACCACAAGTAAACCTGCAGTCTGAGAGCGAAGTGCTCTGTTAGGAAAGTATGGAACAATAAGATTTTCAATATATGATGGAACTTGTTTGCTAAGAGCTTTGTCTGTTAGGAGTAATATTTTAAATTCTATTCTAAATTTGACAGGGAGCCAGTGGAGAGAAGCTAAAACTGGAGAAATATGATCTCTCCTTCCAACTCTCATTAAAACTCTAGCAGCAGCATTTTGGATTAACTGAAGACTTCTTAAAGAGGTTTTTTTTTTTTTTGGATATTAACAACCTTACTGTATTTAGCATTAGCATTAGCTAGTAGTTTCAAGTAGGATTCTATGTCGCCCTCTCTGGCTCCTGGAATGCATTTAATCATGGTTGTTGCATGCTCAGATTACTCCCATTTTTAAATCTGCTGATCCAACAGAAGTTTCAAACTATCGGCCAATTTC
>NW_013952661.1:304022-308762 GCF_001266775.1 Austrofundulus limnaeus
AATTACTGAAATAAATCTACTTTTTCATGATATTCTAATTTTATGACCAGCACCTGTATTTCTAATTTTAGTGATATTACGCAGGTGGAAGAAGGCGGTCCTGGTAACATTTTTAATGTGGGGTTTAAAAGACATGTCCTGATCAAAAATAACACCAAGGTTCTTTACATTAGAACTGGATGCCAGATTAATGCCATCCAGACAGGGGTTTAAGTAATAAAAATTCCTGAGCCTGAAAATTTATTGTAGTCGTGATCAGGGGTGTAGCACCAAATTCTGGGCCCTGTACACTCTCGATGTCAGTGGGCCTCTATCCATGCCAGTGCACGAGGTACTTAAGTAAGTTAAGTTAGTTTGTGTACTAATGCTGTGATCCATGACACTCGAGCAAATTTTCACTTAAAAACATTTAATCTTGAACATTAGACAAACATTTGGTACATGATGTGTGCTCAGTTTGTCTGCACGTCATAAACTGAACAACAAAGGTTTATTTTGTGATGCAATAATCGTCAAACCATATTAACTGAAATTATGTTCAGCTTTATTAAACCATGTAGTGTATCAGCCTTTAAACTCACTAAGAAAACAGTTTGATAATCAGCCGTAGTTTCATACAGAGACACAGGTGGAGCACTACAGGTGTGTTTATCCTCTCTAACAGGAGCATCAGAAAACTTGTAGTGTGTAAAGGACACACTGGAGAAGGGAAAATTTTGAATAAAGTAGAGGCTATTTCCTGATTTCTAATGTATTTTAACAGGTTGTTAAAGATACTTTTACTTACACAAATAAAGACTTAATTAGACAACTAGAGACAGATTCTTCATTAAACTAGTTGTATCGCCCTGTTTTTAAACTCACTTATGGCTCAGATAATAAATTAATGTGATCATTTATCCCAAATAAGCTTAGAGGTGGTTTTTAGATTTATTTTGTTTATTATTAATTTAATCTTATTTATAACACAACATATTGTGCCAAACAATGATGATACACAACTGCATGTTTCAAACTAAAATCATTAACAACTTTACTCAATGAAAAGGTGTAATTAAGACAAACAACCAACAGTGAATTTAGGGTGGTGTTTGCTTTTTTCTGATTTGATGACAGGTCCAATCATGACTGACATGACATCATGCAGCTTTCTTCACAACATACAATAACACTGTGTCAAACAGGTGACGTAAAAATAACTTGTGTCAGTTTCATCAACCTGCATGTAAATTAGGAACAATTAGCCAATGGTGGATTGATTGACAGATTTATTTACTGAGTTTTATTTAACCAGGAAAATCTGAACTATAAAAACTATTTTTTAACTTCCTAGAAATGAAAGTAATACGCATTTTTAGTTATACATTTTTATACTGACCAAAATAAAATAAAACTGTTAATCACGCTGTAGATTAATAATAAAGCATCACCATCATAAGTCACTTTTTGTAATAGTATAAAGGAGAGAGTTTTATATTGTGTGCTTTGACTTTGAAAAAAGTTCGAGCATCACTCTTCTGTTTCTCTGTCAGGAGGGTTCAAAAGTACCTGGCAGCTGGCAAAATTTCTACGTTTAGCTGCATTTTTTTCAGCAATTTGCTGCGGCCCAGTTGTGCTGGGAAGTGGGAATTTCCCACTTTCAAGTTGTGAATTTAAACTAGAATGCCCCTCCAGTGGGAAATCCCTGCCAGTAAGTGGGAAAGTTCAGAACTCAAGATGGTAGCTATTTATCAGTGAGTAAAATTTACTTACTTTTACTTTTAATAGTATTTCTAAATTATTTATTTCACAATTAATCATTCATACACATAGCACTTTTTAGTGTTTATAAGATGATGTGTTTTGTGTTTGGTTGAAGTTAAACATGAAACATCAAAGCTAATTACATTATGGGCTCTCTGTGGCACAGTGGTTACGGGAGTTGTCAAAAGGTCGCTGGTTCGATCCCCCGTCCAGCTGTCTCAGTTGTTGTGTTCTTGGGCAAGACACTTCACCCCCAATGCCTCTGATGTGTCCCATCAGTGTATGAATGTGATTGGCACTGATTGTACGTTAGCTTCGTAGAGACCTAATAGAGTGCTGTGTAAATAAGGACACAGATTGTAGTGTGAAGAGCTGTGAGTGTCCTGGATGGATAGAAAAGCGCTATATAAGTACAGTCCATTTACTATCTGTGAAAATTAGTTTGGTACACCTGTTTTAGGTAAGATTAGAGGTGGGGCTATGACATCATTATTTTCAAAAGGTTGTGTTTTGTCTGTTCACATGAAAACACAAGATGTTTCAGGAATATTTTAACTCAGGAACTTGTTTCCTAAAATGCCATTATTGTGTGGGTACAAGGCTGCAACAATAGGAAAAACATTTGCGTACTCACAAAACACCAGAGTCCCATATAAAATATGTAAAGTATTTATTATTATTATTATTTCTATTTGTCTCTTTGATGTTTTTGAATTAAGTGCTCCTGTGAGAAAGCCAATCAAAGCCAAAAGGATTAAGTCAAATTATTAAAAAATAAAGAGAGCAGTTGTGTAATGGCAGCGCTCCCTCTTGAAGTCAGACCCAAGCGACGTGGGCCGACTCAGACCCATGATGCTTGATTTCCACAACACAGGAAATGTCAAACTTGTTCAGCATGTTTAACTGTACTAATGCTTTGCACATGCTTGAGATTACTTTCTTACAAAAAAGCTAGAGCTGAGTCAAATCTTCCTAAAAAAAGCTGAAATCTCTTTGAATCTTATACTAGGAAAAAGGGAGGAATATTTTAAAAGTTACAAAGTGTTCATATGGCTTGCCAGTAAAGCTGATTCTGGTAGGACATCTACCGTAGTTCTACAGCATGAATGCTTTGTATTTATCTTCAGTCTGGCAGAAAAAGACCGGTGTAATCACAAGTATTTTAAAGCGGGCACACAAGATTAGCGTTATAATCTCACCTTCTGTTCCTGAATTACAGCTTGAAAAATTGCCAGAAAAGTGTTTTGGCAAAATTCCTTTGCATTTCATCTTGTTCCTCAGAATATAAACCTATTCAAGAGATATTTTCTTAAACTATCTTCTTTTTCCAGCTGTCTTTGAGAGGACCTTCAAACATGAACCTGTAGTTAATTTATTTTGAACCCAAGTGAATATTTTTATGAAACACAAATACCCACATATACTGTTCTCAAATACGAAGCATCTTCTTTACTTTTGACACTTGCGCCAAAATTAGAATGTTTATGTGGATCATTTGAGATAAAAAAACTTTTATCTAAAGCTATAGCCTGAAAAATATGAATTTAAACTTTTTTTCAATAGGCAAACATCCTTGAGTCATATAGTCATGTCATAGTGTCAATACTTAGTAGAAACGTTTATCTATGTATCAGCAATAAATGATCAAATGTTTTCTATAGCTTTCTGCAGAATCTTTATGCCTATTGATGCCAATAAAGACAGTTTTATTTGTCACTTAATGTAGTAACTGACGACTTGACTAACGCAGAATGTACACTTCATGTGGCTCCGCTCTGCTGCACAATTCACTGTCATTCATTTCAACCCAAATTCACACTGTGCCAGGCTCTGGTATAAAGCACAGAAGTGCTCTGATAAGCTGCGCAGGAAAGGCAAGATTGTGCGATAAATCCAGTGATAAATGTAAACATCAGACCAAAGTAATATATTCTGTGGAAGATGGACTGTAAACAACAGTTGAAACTGCATTGCTGTTGTCAGGGCCGGATTAACACTTCACTGTACCCTGGGCAACAATATTCAAGGGCCCCATCATCACGACCCCAAGATTACCAGTCTGGCAAAATACAGAGTAAATTATTGCAGTATATAGTAAATATACTCAATACTTCAAATTCTAAGTGTATTTTGATGTACAAATGCTCATAGAACTACAAATACACTACTATGTCCTCTTGTTAAGGACACTCCTTCACATGATGCTATGAAAACAAAACACATCAGTATAATCTGGTAAACATGACCCACTACATTGAGATCAAGGGAAGTGTCCTCCATTCACACAAAAGCAAAGCTTGACATTACACAACCCTCTCAGTCACCTGATCTGCCTCATGCTGACTGACCAATGAGAAGATCTCAACTCACGTTCACAGTGACAGGCAGCCTCTCTGCAGCACAAGAGCTCCAACAGACAGTTTAACAAAAGCAGGAGAAAACCAGATATTTTGCTGGTGCCTTCACTCAAGGGTGTAACCATCATCTCAGAAGTGAGGGGACACATTTTTTTAGAGGTCTATTGAGTGATTTATCATCCTCTCTTATTAAATCACACCTCTCCTTAGTGGCTAAAACACATAAATACTAACAGCCACAGTACAGTTCCACTGACTGACTTTAGTTCTTTAAACTATTTACTAACAAAATCTAAAGTTTTAGCAGCCAAAAGGTAGCCAGATGGAAAACACCATTACTGTAAGCAAACACAGACTTGAATAAGAACACTATGTTTGCCCATCCCGTCCACTGTTAGCGTCTGTTACAACATGGAGGAGCAGAAAAAGACATGACAGGTCAATGACTCACAGCCTCCATAGAAACTAATAGATAAACAGCAGCTGAACTGGATCTGTTTCACAGATTATCTGTCATGTTTTTACAATAAATTAATAACTATGTTAACTTCATTCAACAATCATGTAAAGCAGCAGATTTATACCAGAAAAATATATATAATTTATAAATTACAATGATCTAATCTAGACCTGAAGTCAG
>NW_013952661.1:308823-311503 GCF_001266775.1 Austrofundulus limnaeus
CTTAACAAGTCAGGTTCCTCTAACAGAAACCTAAAAATACTCACATTTATAATATTATTTTACACTCTGTAGGTTTAAATATTAATCAGAGACATTTATAATATTATTTTACACTATGTAGGTCTAAATATTAATCAGAGGACAAAGTAATATTTAATAGTTTATGTTAAATTGTAACATGATTCAGCAGTGCTACACTCTAGATATGCTCCACAAGCTAATATCTGCTAACCAGTTCAAAACAGTGGTTAAATCTGCTTTTTCAATTTTAAACTGTTATATTATTAGCTTTAGTTATGCTCAGATCACAATGAGCTAAAAAAAGATCAAATCTGCTGACTTGTGTTGTAAAATTTAATAATATAATAAATAATGCAGTAGTCAAGTAATATATGAAAATAAATAATAAACAAAAATGTCATACATCTATATAATAAACAAAAATGAAACTACATCTTTAAACATCCATGTCAGTTTTTGCTTTTGAACTAAGACTATCAATCATCTCTTTGATAACTGCCGGTAAATAACAAAATAATATTATAAATTCTAGATTTATATTGGACCAAAATAGAAACAATAATAAAATAAAAAATATTTTGGAGTATAAAAAGTACTTCTGAAATATATGTGAAAATCCTGTCCTGATACCTGTCTGGTTTCTCCCTGCAGTTCTCCAAGTCAACAGGATGTGATCCAGTCATGTGATTTCAACTTCCATCTTTGTGTGTGGGGTTAATTCTCTGAAACTCTGTTACAAATTATGTCAAAAGTAGAGACTTCAAGCTATACATCAATTTTTAAAGACTGTTCCACTTCAAGTATAATGATCATAATTTCTCCTTACCTGAGGAAAGTCTGCATTATGATCCCTGCTGYTGTAGGCTATCTGGTCTGTCTCATCCCTGACCTTGTTCTGTGGCAATAAAGATTTATTTTAAATATGTGGAAAGCAAGCCAGCACAACTTCTGCACAGAAATGAAAGATGACTGGGTTTATCTAGCATTAATAAACTAGCTTGGCAAGGGTTGTAACAGGTAACAACTAATCATGTTAATAAAAACTGTGCCAAGTTTTAGTTGTTCTTACATCGGGACGTTCTGCTCAGTAGGCGGGTCAGGAGGACTTCTCCTCTATCCGTAATCTGCAGACGTTAGCATGCGCACGATTATGGTGCGTTAAAAGACAGCTCAGGAATACGCATTACCACATGTTAATAGTGGATAAAACAGCTGTAACGGCTGAGAAAGGTGCGGAGGACATAGAGCGCAGATGCAGGAAGTGCGGGGACTCGGGGAGACATGTCCCATGCATATCCCGCATCCGTTATGTCCGTGCCTTCACTGCCCAGAGAGACCGTGGACCCCTGGGCAATAGCCCAATTGCCCATATGGTTAATCCGGCCTTGGCTGTTGTCTTTCTTTGAATCCATATTTCAAGATAAAATGAAATGCATATGTTGCATAAATATACCCATATATTTATTATTATAGTTAGGATTTCGACAAAGTATTGTCAGCCTTAGGCAAATTATTTTGAAAATATGGATGTTGTGCTAGTTCCTTTTCCTCTTGATCTTTGTAAATTGACTTCGGAGCAGCTCCACCATCTGGCAAAAATAAGATAGAATCTAATTTTGGTGGATGGCTGCGCACACACTACCACCCAGCACCACTGTGCGGATTCAGTGTAAATGCTCTTGTTGATTATGAACAGTGCATTTTTACTGCCATGATCGAGCGGACGCAGTGTAAATTGGGAACAGAATTCAGGAGGGGGGCTCTAAAATGTCTCAAAACATTTGTAGAGGTTCTCATTTCTGTAGTTAGTTGCAAAAACTCAGCTTTGTCACGGTAATGTTTCACATGGTCAAAAATTTGGGCAACAAATCTTCTCTCAAAACAGTGCAAGTTGTTGTGGGTGTCTCAATTTAGTTTCTTTACATTCTAGAGTGCTAAAGCTGTACGTTAACACAAGGGCGTAACTTTGAGCTGAAAGTTGGTGGGGACGCACCATGGGGGACAGGGTCTGACGCGCCCACAGTTGTGCGACCAGGTTTTTCTGTTGTTCATGTCTTCAGTGTGTGCTCAATTTAACTGTCTGCACCCATCAACAACTGAACACCAAATGTTTCTGTTGTGATGCAATAATACTCAAACCATATTGACTGAGATTATGTTCACCTTCATTCAACCGTGTACTGTATCTGCCCTTTAAACTCACTATGGCTGTGTCTCAATCCAGGGGTTGCAGCCGATTCGACCCATATTCGGCCGCATTACTCGGCCACTGATGTCACTCTCCCGCGCCGTAGTTTGTACAAATCCGTCGGTGCCTACGAGTGTGGTCGACAACTGCGGCCGACGTTTTCCAGTTTTTGTCGGATGCAAGGAAGCACACTGCGATGCCTACAGTATCCCAGAAAGCATTGCGCCGGTATCCCAGAATGCATTGCTGTCATCGGCAGAAGAATTAGTCTTAAATGTAAATTTTATTTTAACCTAGCTGATTGACTTTTCATTGCAATAAGATGTCAAATAACATATCAAAACTAAATTAAGTTTAATCGTTTTTCTACATTTACGTATGACATTTTTTAAAATAGTAAAGTTAACTTGTGGACATGTAATTATATTATATGTGGTGTAATCATCTCACGCATTTTAAAATATACATTTA
>NW_013952661.1:311581-315202 GCF_001266775.1 Austrofundulus limnaeus
TTAAAATATACATATATATTATATTATTTAGTATTTTTATGTTATTTTTTTAGGGAGCAAGGAGAAAACGGAGGACTTTATCCGGCTGAGAGCGTCAAGAGATGGGGCAAAGCACTCTGGATTACTGTAATTCTTTATTATCTGGGCTTGTCTCTTCCTGAAGAAGGTGCACCTGGACCTGTCCCGGATCAGTTCTTCTGTGTTTGTCTGTGTCTCTTTCCTGTCCCTCAACCAGCTGGTCGAGGCAGATGGCCGCCTGTCCTGAGCCTGGTTCTGCTGGAGGTTTCTTCCTGATTAGCAGGGAGTTTTTCCTCTCCACCGTTTGCTCAGGATGGGAGACTGTGATGAAGTGATTAAAGCAGCCTGCTGGTTTCTTGTTTAGATTGTTCTTTTTTATGTACAGTGCTCTGAGACAACGTATGTTGTAACTTGGCGCTATATAAATAAACTGAATTGAAATTGAGAACTGGGGAGACGGGTGAGTCCACAGGAGAACTGGGACTACAAAACTTCAAGAACAGGTAGCTTCAAATGCACACAAGGGTTTAGAGCATGGGTGGTCAATTTCAAACAAACCTCTTTTTTTTCAACACAGAGGGTTCAAACCTGTAAGGAATCAGGTCCCACTTTAATTTTAAGTACAGTACATCTTAACTCATCTGGCTCATGGACCACAGCTGGCCTGGTGCAGTCAGGTACTGCCCAGAGGATGAGGTGGAGCTGCTGCCAATATGCAAGTAATGGAGAAAAAACAAACTAAACACAGGGATCCTGGCACTTCCTCATGAATGCTGTTTGCCAGACGGTCACAGCCCAGTGAGACAGCCACCACCTTATGCCAGAAGACATCTGAGACCATAGCCCCAAACGTTCAGGTCTGAAAAGCATGCCAACAATAACAACTAGCATTTGCATCTCCTGCAAAAATTCAGTGTGAATGCTCCAAGTAAATTTGAACAGCTGATTTTTGCTGAAAGTAGGAAAATAAAAGTGAAAATAAAGTATCAAAAAAGTGTAACAAAAAATATTTGCAGAAAAGTAGCTTGAAAAGCAGAAAAACTTTTTAAACTACCAGAAAGGAGTTCAAGAAGTAAAAAATGAGAATTTACAAACAAATTCTAAAAAAGAATAAAGCCACAATTTAGATAAAAGAAGGTAAAACAAGCAGAAAAATTGTTCAGATGGAGATTGCTTTCTGATTTTATTTTCTGAGTTAAAATAACACTTAAAAGGGTTCATAAATTTTAACTCAGTATTTGACTCCCTTGATGTTGTTTTATGACACAGCGTAAGTGCACTTTTTACTCAAAATTGTGCTATTCCCTTTCACTGTGTTATTTTTTAACATCAATGAAAGAGCACATTTGTTATATTTATAGTAAGAAGCTGAAAATTTTGCAAAAATGTTACTTTAGCTGAAAAGGTAGCTTAACAAGCTAAGCTAACAAGCTTAGCAGAAAGAAACTGAAAGAGCATGTTTGCTGAATAAAGCAGCATAAATGCTAAAATCACCACTAAAATGTGAATTTGGCTAAAAATAAGTAAAATAAACAGCTAAAGAGTAGCTGCAAATGCAGAAAAATGAAAACAGCTGAATGAATCTGTAAAGATTATTAAAAAAGCCTTAACATTAGGAAGTACTGTAGCTGAAAATGCTGACAACAGCTAAAATTGGCAACAAATAAGCAGAAGAAAGCTGAAATTACCACAAAGAAGTAAAAAAATAGAATAAAAGGTAAAAAGTACAATAAAGATTTATAAGCATTTTAAATGGTTTTAAGGATGTTGCAAACAACTCCATTCATTTTTATGGCAGAAAAAGTTAAATATTGTAAAAAGTTTAAATTGCTGAAATACCAAAAGTTATAGCTTGAATGACATGAAGGAGCTGAACGAAGGAATTATCTATAGTGTAAAGGCTTCATAAGCATTCACAGTATATTCTAAAAAACATGATTAAATGTTACACGTTATGTTTATTTTTTAATTTCTGTCTAGTTTCTTGCTAATATAAGTTACCAACTAGTCTCTAAGAGTCTCAGTTCAGTGCCACGCCAACACAAAAATACAGCTCTAGACTCCTTTCCTCTGCGTGACATGAGTGGCTCAAAAGGCAGATGAAGCAGAAACTCATCTGTAGACGTCTAAGACTTGACAGAAAATTGACCCGACACACTTCAGCTGTATTCTATCAGCGTGTCACGGCTTTAAAGTAACGTTTCTTATTAAGCTGTCACAACCAAAAGTAACATGTTTGACTCTATCTGCTGTTTCCCTGCAACAGTCTCCTTTAATAAAAGAAATGATTTTTACCGCTCCCATCACTTAGCCATCGTATGTAAAAAAACACACTGAGTGGGCTGCAGAATGAGTTGCACATTGTGCCTGAAGAAAACCAAAAAAAGGAACAAATAAAACCTGCATGTATTACTTCTGTTGGTCTCCCGTGTGTTGTGCTTTGTGCGTGTTTACTTCTTCAAACTGCTTGTTAGGATGCTTAATAATCACATAACATGCCACATACAGGAAGCAATTAGTCGTATCAGTAAGGGCAGATTCTTTGATGTTAACGAACCGAAACATTTGAGGAAGAAGACGAGATGCTCACAAGCAACAGCCTGGTTGCCATGGCAGGGCTGACGCACAAAGCAGGACCACAGACACACACACCCGCACACCCACGCATACACACACACACTTGTTGGCTATTTTGAGCTCAACTACATAGGCTGTAATTTGAGAGCTCGATTTTTGACCGTTGTGTTTCACGGTCCAGAAGGCAGGAAGAGACAAAAGATCAGAGTCTGGCAGGGATGAGGAGGTCAAGGAGGGTGGTGGGAGAGTTCAGCAGGTGAGCAGATTGTGGAGAAGTAGTCCACAATGGCAATATGCAGGTCAGGGGAACCACTTGTTTTTTGGTCTCCTCCCCTCAAACAGACTTCATCTGTTTTAACAGAGAAATCCCTCATGTCACCAAATGGTTACTTATATTTGTTGGATCCTGCTGTAATTTGGGTGGGAACCGTTTTCAAAGACTAAATATTTATCAACCGTCACCAAAGGCAAGGGCAGAGTCAGCCTGTGTGTGTGTGTTTACATGTTTTTGCTACCTGGTGGAGACCATTTCTGACCATTCCTCGGTACACACAGCTTGGTGAGGACCCACTGTTCCTTATGGGGATAAAAGCCCGGTCCTATTGAGGGTCAGGGTTTCGATTAAGTGCTAAGATGTGAATTGAGTTCAAACTAGGTTTAAGGTCAGGTGTATCCTGAATATATCCTGAATCCAACCAGGTTGGATTCAACGTAAGTGGTCAGAGTTACCCCTAATTTACACCGTATGCATTCTGGCTCCGCTCCGGTCCGACCTCCGCAGCAAATATGCACCCGTTATAATCATTGGGCCTCATGCAAGAACCGTTCCTATGCACAGATTTGTTCTTAAATTGTGCGTACGAGTGATTTAGGAGAATTTGTGGCATTCACCAATGTTTTCTTATTCTACGATTTTTTTCAGATATGAACAAAATTTACGAGTGGTCCAGACCTGTCGTATATTTTACGTGAAGTCAGTCTTCTGTTATCCAGACAGATTTTTACCACTACGGTGCGCGACTGTGT
>NW_013952661.1:315759-321150 GCF_001266775.1 Austrofundulus limnaeus
GGATAGAAAAGGTGGAATTTACGCAGCTCATTTACGCACGTTTCCTGAAGATAGAAGTGTTTGTTGAATCTGACGTGACATGTTCGTACGAACCCTTTGTACGAACAAAAGTAAGAGAAATTTAGGATAAAAATACGAACATGTTCTTGCATGAGGCCCAATGAGAGTATTTACACTGGCTTTGCATGGCGGCGGTGAGCGGACGGCGATCTGGCAAAATTAGATCCGATCCTATTTATGCTGGACGCCGGAGCTACGCCAGAGTCAATTTTTAAAGATTACGTCGCACTGCAGCGCAGCAGAGTGGAGTTGCTAGTGTAAATCTGGAGTTAGGTTGTAGAAATGACCTAATGAATAGATGATAGAACAAATGTGTGTGCACCATGTGCAAAATATCTCAAAAATCACTAAACGGATAAAAATAAAACTTTCAAGATGTTATCACATGGTTTACACCTACAATTGATTAGCTTTTGGAGTCCACCTTATTTAAGCTGACCGACACAGTAAAATAATCTTAGCCAAAACAAAAATTACTATAGCTCAACGAATTTTACAACTATTAAACTAAAATTTGGTATGGTAGTACCTAAGACTGATTCCCAATTTATACTCTGATCACTAACTGATCATGCCTTTATTTAAAACGTTACCATTAACTTTTACAACCAACTCTGTCTGATTGGTAGCAAGATACAGTATCCTGTTAACTACTGCATTTTAATAAAACTATCAGAAAGTATTCACTGAATTAAAATTTACAACTGATTAGTTTTGGAGGCATCCCAACTCAAGACCTAAACTGAGTGCAACACATTGCTCAAACCTTTTTTCCTTAAAACCTTGGCAAGAAATATTTCATGAGCCACTGAACAGAATGAATGATGTTAGCTGACAGTCAGTATACTTCAAGCACTAACATATCCATCACTAAATGAGATTGTTCGTTGTGTCATTTTTAGGCTTTGACCAAAATGGCCATTCATCACTTTTCTATATAAAATATCAGTTTAAACCTCTGGCATGAAAGGCAAATTATATGCATTCCTTCAAGGAATGCTCAGCCTTATTTTTGTTACAATCAAATTGTGTTCATAACTTCTCTCGTTGTGTTTTATGATTGTAAACGTTACAGAACTTTTTAAGCTATAGGCAGATTTTTGTGATTTACCAACTGCATTGTGGAGGAGTCATGCATGGGCAAGCAGCTGGACAACTGCCAGTTTGGATTTCTTGCAATGTGAGAAGGTGGGTTTCAAATCTATACTTAGACCTGGCTAGGTTTGCTTTTCAGGCATCAATTAGTTTGGGAGCAGCAGCAAGGCAGAGATTATTACTGAGGGGAGACAGACACCTGTGCCTGGCTATTTATAATGAATAATCCCAGGCAGCTGTCCTCCACATATCTGCGTAAAACCACAAAAGCTTACAAGTGAACATCTGAGCGAACCAATAGATCCTTCACGTTCTATTTTTAACAGATTTTAAATCTATTTTCATAAAGTAATCATTGGAAAAGTGTGTACAACTGCTTTGTTTAATGCCTGGTTCACAAGATAATTGTGCCAATTTTTGGCTTGATTTTGCCTTTCTGACAATCTTTTGCCATGTTTTTTTTTACTGTTTATTTATTTTACAAAGAGACAATGTGCAACATTTCATTAATCTTTTAAAAAGAGAGCTGCATGGTTATGGCAAAAAATACTAATTTCAATCTGCAGTCCCTGTACAGGTTGATGGTATTCAATGTTTACAGATAATAAATTATTTAACTGCCCAAGGACCCCAAGTCTCCTGCAGCCTGCAGCCTTGTTTTATGGCCTGAGATGTTTAAGTTCATATTCAGACCTGACAATTTGCTCCGCATTAAACGAACCAGAGTTCGTTTCCAGCATTGCTCCGGACATTTTGAGCAGGTGTGGAATACACTCATGCAAACTCTGGAGCGGATCAAACAACTGGACTGATACCTGCTTTTTGAGCTGGTCTCAGTCTGTTTCCAAACGAACTCTGGTGCGGTTCACTTCAGTTCGCTTCTGGTGTGAATACAGACCGGACTCTAACCGAACCGACTGCATTAAACATGCGCCTTTTTGGACTGCACAGGCCACTGTTGCTGAGCCAAATAAACTGCAATCATACCTGTTTCGTTGTCTCCTGTTAGCAGCTCTGCTTCCAGCTTATAGTGAGTGGGTCAGAACACGCAGAGCACCTTGACTCCTTTGGGTCGCGGGACACATTTACTGACGCCGCTCCAAATTAGAATATCATCATGGAACCACCATTAAATTAGCTGCTTCTGACATTTTAAATGCTATTGCAGTTGTACTATCAGCATAAATGTGCGCATCAGAACCGCAACATGCAGGACTTCCTTGTTTTTTCTGGGTCCGTGGTTCAGTCCCGCCCCGCCCTTTTTTGTCCAATGGGAGCAATGATCATCAGCCTCATGGCTTTGTTTACAAGTTAKAGTTCATTTGCAAAAAGCACAATGTGAATGCAAACTGCACCAAATGAAAAAAATAAAGTCCACTTTTGGTCCGGACCAAACAAGCGGACCAAAGGACTTTCCTGGTCTGAATAAACCCTATGGTTTCTCCAGACCCCACTGGTGTTACCCTGCTACCGCTGGTCCTCCATCTTCTTCCTGTAGATGTTTTTTTTCCCTCTGATCTTTCTTCTCAGATCCTTCTGCACAGCTTGCAGCTCCTCCTTGTTTCCTGACTTAAAAGCTCTCTTTTTTCTCTTTAAGCAGAGCCTTTACTTCAGGGTTGATCAAGGATTTGTTGTTTGAGAAGCACCTACCATCCTCCAGTGTTGTCCACACAGAAGTTTATGTAGTCCGTGATGCAGTCTGTGATGTTGTCAATGTTTTCTCCATGAGGAGCACAGAGCTCTTCCCACACAGTGGAGCTGAAACAGTCTCTCAGAGCTTCTTCTGTCTCCTCTGTTCATTTCCTCGCTGTACGTGTCATTGCTGGTTCCCTGCACCAGAGGTTTGTAAACAGGCTGGAGTCTCTCAGTCTCTGAAAATCAGTTGTCAATTTAAAAATCTCACCATGTAAATCAGGCATTAGGGGTTAACCCAATTCATAATGGTTGACACATCCAAGTGATATATTAGAAAATATTAAATATCAAGCCAAAACTTGTGTGGTGATAGTTAGGAGTCATACATAACATTTATTTTCAGTGCAACACATCAGAACATAAATTTGATTAAAATGTTGATGACTTTTTGTAGTCTGCATCATTTGTCTGAAATGTTAATGAACAAGAGAAAATATTGTAATGAAATTTTTAGAAAATTTGAGATTCGATATAAATCGACAAAAAAATTACTTTCGGAATCAATTCAAAATATTTGTCAAAGTTAATCAAGTTTAATCAACACTCAAATGAAATCATTCAGAAACTGAGAATTAATAATAAAACATACTCCAAGTGTTTCTCATTGAGCAAGATTGTTATCCTCAACCTTTCATCTTCGGAGGGGATACATATTGTAAGGTATGAGGTGAAACTCTGTCCCTTCTCTGCAGTTTTCTACAGACATTCATAAATATACATACAGGAAAAGACCTTTAAAGTGACGTAGTGATGTGGGTCTGCAGCAGCTTGGTGGCTATAAAAAATTTAAGCAGTTATCAGTCTCAGCCTGATCCCTACATGAAGCCAAGAATATTCTGACAGCTCAGTCTCAAATTTTCTCCTCCATGCCTCATCTGACAAATCTTTGTGATATTTTAACATTTTAAGAACATTTAGAATCACTTAAAAAGTAAAGTGAATATTTTACCTCTTAAAGTTTGTCACAACCTGCAAATAAGGCTGTAGGAGGTATTTCTCATTACTTTTAATATCTTGACTGTGCGAAGTGAAAAGTGACACAATAAGTAAACGTTCAGATGAGTTCAGGTTGATTCATAAAAGACTATGCAATCATTTATTTACACAAATTGAACAAATCATAAGTACACTTAATTGTGGGTATTCCTATAAAAAGTGTCAAAGTTAAATGAGATAAAATCCACGTCCGAATTTCAGTTCACATCAACTTAGATTACTTATATAGAACAGTAAAATGTCAGTTCTGATGTTAACAACCAAACAATTTTACTGGCACTTTCAGCTTAAGTTTTGGCAAATAAAGACAAGAAAAGGAGGAAAGTAAGGTTAGTATTTCTACTAATTTTACTTTAACAAAGTGTGGTTCAACCGGATCAGCACGTCCTTTCTGCGCTCAGGGGTCCACATGACACGTCACCCTGAACACGTCAGCTTTACCTGGTGGTGGCTTCTTGAGTCACCCCTGGGTTGGAACTGCCTGACCTCCGATCAGTCAGGGAACCTTTTATCGGCTCGCTTACTGGTCCTTGGCGAAAAGGTGTTTTCCAGGTAACTTTTTGACTGTTTCAGTCCAAGCCAGAAAGATTCAAGCTGTACATCCGGTCCCTTCTTTCAAAATAAAATCTCCCCTCTGGAGGTAAAAACACACTTTAGAGGCTTGAAGCCTCTGGGTGGGACCACCGGCGGCGTGCGGCGCCCCGGCTGTTAAGTCTCCCCTAGTTAGCTCATGGGAAAGACCTAACAAGCCAAACTGGCTTCTCCGGAGAGAAACTCAGCTGTCAGCCCAGTTGGAGTCAGGAAGAAGAGTGTGCCTCAAAGACGTCTGGGTTAATAAAAGAAACAGACGAACTTTGGTTCCGCCCTCAGGCGTAGAGATGAGTCAGAGAAAGAAAGACTAAGAGATTTGCCAGCAGCGCCAGCTCAAGGTTAAAATTCTATGACTGTTCACAACAGGATGATAACCTTTTTTCAGCTTTCTTCTGATAGACTCTAAGAGAAATCACTGCAAAACATTTATGATGATTAATTAACATTTCTGTTTTGTAATCAATTCTGAACCCTCTGTTAGTACAGATACTGTAAATGAAAGATTTTCTCAGGAAAAATCCACAATTATATTACTGTATTCACAGTAAAATAAAAACAGTGATTTACATAAAAACTCAATGAAAACATTGTAATGAGATTCGCTGTGATTTTTATACCATTATTAATCTTTAAGGCACGATAAAAGAAAATAAGTGGTTCCACTTTTCTTGTGACAATCATTATCATGATTTAACAAATGCATAAACATTCTTAGTTAAACAACAAATGAATCACGAACAGAAGAGATTGTTCTGTCCATTATCTGATTAAGAGAACTGAGGGGTTCTCTTCCACGGTTAGAATGACCTGTAATAACTGCTCTCATTGCACATGCAATGTGCCAGACAATTATATCCATGCACTCCGGTTCTGTCCACCTGTCCAGAGGTTTAGGGCCCGGGTATGTGAAGATTTGTCAAAGTGTTTGAATTGTTATATTCCACCCTCTCTGTC
>NW_013952661.1:321160-326844 GCF_001266775.1 Austrofundulus limnaeus
TCTCGTCAGGCCTGTTCGAGGCCTGCTTCGAGGCAGTAAATCTTGTTTCTTCACTCGAGGTGACCCCTACAAGGCAACCTGTGTGACAGAAACTAGTTTAAATTTTACACTAAATCTCTTGGACTCAGTCAAGATGTTTTGTATTTAATCTTGTTTGGACATTATCCATGAAGTGGTTCATATAGAAATGATACATCACTAAAGAAATTGCATTTCCTGTGAAAATGCTACTGTGAATGCTTATTGCTGAAAACTTCAGCTGAAAGCTGCTGAAATGGGGCTGAACATGTTTTGTAGCAAAACTGTTTATGCCAGTTCAATTAGAAAAGTTGAAAGAAGCACACAAAAGCAGAAACTAGCAGAAGAATAGCAGAAAAGAGCAGAATAATAGCTGAAATAGCAGGAGAAAAAAAAGCTAAAATTGGCATTAAAAACAAGCTAAAAGGTAGCAGACACTAGTTGACAGTTGCACCCAGATGGTGAAAGGGATGTAAAAATGTAAAATTAGTAGGTGTCAGAGTCTGGTCCGCATTGCCGGCAGTAAGTCGGGCTCATTTCCGGTGAGAGTTGGACTCCGCCAATGCTGTCCTTTGTCACCGATTCTGTTCATTACTTTCATGGACAGAATTTCTAGGCGCAGCCGAGGTGTTAAGGGGATCCGTTTTGGTGGTCTTAGGATCGCATCTCTGCTTTTTGCGGATGATGTGGTCCTTTTGGCTTCATCGGAACGTGATCTGCAGCTCTTGCTGGAGCGGCTCGCAGCCGAGTGCGAAGCGGCCGGGATGAGGCTCAGTGCCTCCAAATCCGAGGCCATGGTCTTGAGCCGGAAAAGGGTAGGGTGCCTTCTCCAGGTCAGGGGGTTGTCCGGCCTCAAGTGGAGGAGTTTAAGTATCTGGGGATCTTGTTCACGAATGGGGGAAGAACGGAGCGGGAGATCGACAAGCGGATTGGCGCAGCATCTGCTGTAAAGCGGACGCTGTACCGGTCCGTCGTGGTGAAGAGAGAGCTGAGTCAGAAAGGGAAGCTCTCAATTTACAGGTCAATCTACATTCCTACCCTCATCTATGGTCATGAGCTTTGGGTCATGACCGAAAGAACAAGGTCCCGGATACAAGCGGCCGAAATGGGTTTCCTCCGCAGGGTGGCTGGGCTCTCTCCCTTAGAGATAGGGTGAGAAGCTCGGTCATCCGGGAGGGACTCAGAGTAGAGCCGCTGCTCCTCCACGTCGAGAGGAGCCAGTTGAGGTGGCTCGGGCATCTGGTAAAGATGCCTCCTGGATGCCTCCCTGGTGAGGTGTTCTGGGCACGTCCCACTGGGAGGAGGCCCAGAGGAAGACCCAGGACACGCTGGAGAGACTATGTCTCTCTGCTGGCCTGGGAATGCCTTGGAGTTCCCCCGGAGGAGCTGGAAGAAGTGGCTGGGGAAAGGGAGGTCTGGGCCTCCCTTCTGAAGCTGCTGCCCCTGCGACCCGACCCCGGATAGGCGGAAGAAAATGGATGGATGGATGGAGGACTCAACATACATTCAAATGGGTGAGAAGGCTGAGATGAGAGATCAACTGGACGAGGAGATGGAAGCTGCTTCTGAGGGTCAAGCTGTATGGAACTCTCTTTGTGCCAGACCAAAAAATCTCTCAGGAAGGATACAGCTCTTAGATGACAATGAATGGCCAGAGTTACAGAGAAATGCTTTTTCTCCACCAGCAAGGAGAAGAAAGCAGCGACAGGCTGGAATCAAAACAATTGATAACACCCAGAGAAATTAAGATGGAACAGGCTTTCTTCAAAACAGATTCACACCACTGGAAGAAACTGGAGAGTCTGAACAAAGGACCTGAGACCAGATCCAGCTCAAAGCCAAAACAAGTCCAAAGACAGACTTTCAAGAATCAAGAAATGCAGATCATCATAGATAAAATGGTGAATGAGATAAGATTCTTCTGGAACAAGAAAAAAGTCAAAGTTCTGAGTTTTGCTGATAAAGTGTCTGAGCTCACAGAGAAGATTCTGGAAATCACAGCTGAGTATCCAACTCTGAAGATGATCATCATTCATACAGGAAGTGATGAATTTATGAACCGACAGTGAGAAATCTTGAAGAAGGGTTTTATTCTGCTGCTGAATGCAGTTAAAAATCTCAACATGGATGTATTGATCAGTGGACCCGTTCCTAAAGCCCGAGAAGGAGCTGAAAGTTTCAGTAGGCTGTTTGTCCTTAATGGCTTTTTGGAAAAGTTCTGTGCTGACCACTCTGAGATTTATGGATAATTTTGATCTCTTTTGGGAACGAAAACATCTGTTCAAGTCTGATGGAATGACTCTGAATCAAACTGGAGCTCAACTTCTGTTTTCCAATATGAAGAATTATCTGAACCAAGTTACGGCTGGAAACAAACAACAGGAAAAAAACTGAGACACCAATGGAACAGAAACAAGTGGCTGATAAGACTGCTGCAGAATCATAACCACTACTTCAAACTGCTGAACCGGAACAACATCTGGATTCATCAACAATGCAGCCAGAGAAAACCAAACCATCAACTAAGAAGGAGAAGGTACACACTACACCCAAGGAAAGGAAGTACTGGTATGGATATGACATTGAGGACCCTGTGGAACAAGCAGAGTATCGTTTGGAGTTATGCACAAAGCTACAGCATTGTTCGGCATGGTATAAAGAAAATAGGACAGAAAAGCAGTTTCAAGGGTGGAAAGACAGAATTATGAGCAAATACCCTGATAGTGAATATTTTTATGTCTGGGAGGAATAAAAAATGAATTACTGGGGTTGGGATTCAGAAATGTACATATACTTAGGTTTGTGTTGACATAATTTGATTTTTTTTAATGATCAGATGGGGTAGTGTGATGGAACTAATACTTTTAGGTTTAAACCAGTAATTCATGACATACTTTAATGACCTAAGTTTTCATGACATGCTGTTTATCAGTAGAGAGAATGATTAAAGTCAGAACAAGATTTGCTAAAAACAATCATTCTGAGAAATCACTTGTGTTTATCTTTGTGTTTTCCCTTGACCCAGCATGGAATCTTGCTTTATTACGTGACATAATAGTGTTTGTTAAACAGTATACAGTACATGAGGCCTCAACTGCTTCAGAGAAGAGAAACAGGAGCAGAGAGCATGAGGACAGTCTGATGTTGTTCTCTGTGTTCCTGTTGTTGCAAATAAAACTCAGCTGATCATTCCACAGAGTACCTTCATTCTTGGACCACGTATTTCTGACTTTGTTAAATAAATATTTCCATAACATAGCTAAAATACCAAAAGGCATAGCTGGACTGTCCTGAAGGAGCTGAATGTTTTGATACTGTATATCCATCCATCCATCCATTTTCTGTACACGCTTCTTCCTTTTCAGGGTTGCGTGGGTCACTGGTGCCCATATCCAGCAGTCACAGTGCGAGTGGCGGGGTACACCCTGGACAGGTCTCCAGTCCATCACAGGGCCACACATAGAGACAAACGAGACAAACAACCATTCACTCTCTCACTCACACGTACGGACAATTTAGAGTTATCAATTAACCTAACAGTCATGTTTTTGGTTTGTGGGAGGAAGCAGGAGTACCCAGAGAGAACCCACGCATGCACGGAGAGAACTTGCAAACTCTACCCAGAAAGGTCCCCGGACCGGGATTTGAACCAGTGACCTTCTTGCTGAGAGGCATCAGCTCTACCAACTGAGCCACCGTGCCGCCCGATACTGTATATGAATTGTTAAAATAACAAAAAAAAAAATTGCAGAACGATATGTGCCAAAAAAAAAAAAAGGTACGGTGAAGAAAATCATCTCACTAGAGTCTGCTATGAAGCATTCACACAATTAGCTTGTTAGAATGAGACACACTGCATCTGTGCTTCACTGGAGACACAACAAGCTTTGAGAACGAAGAGCCCACCACATAACATCAAACATCCGAGTAAATGTCTGAGCATCCATGAAACATTTATTATAATGAAATCAAGAAGTAAATTTACAGAGGCATGACTTCAGTCTTTATATGCATTATGAAATAGTTCTGTTGTGCTTCCATAATTGTATTAATGCTTATTGAAATAAACTCAGTTCTGTTTAAAATTTAAAGGAATAATTTAAATATTTAGACCTAGGAATGGGTGAAAAATTTATGGTTAAAGAAAGGATAAATTCATTATTTTCAAAAAGGTCTGAGTTGTTGAGAGCATTTCTGAATTTTTTCTCCACATCATCTCAAAAGAACCACAGCTGTATTAAATGCAGGACATATCTGTGGTTCCAGCTTCAGATGTCCAAGTGTAAAACACACACAGATGATAAATATTTTCTGAAAAGCTGGTCTAACTCTGCTTGTTAATTTCAAAAGTGTACTCCAGTAAATTAAATTATAAACATGGAGGTGGCTGCTGAGGTAGATGCAGTGTAGGTGTAGGTGGTCAACAAAATAATGTACAGAGCCTAAAATGTAGCTCACGACTATAAGCTGTGATTTTTTATTTTATTTTATTTTTACAGATTAGCTGCTCAGTATACAGCCACACAACTTTAGAGTTCAGTAAGCCGGCAACAAGAAATCTTCCTATTTCTGGGCAATTTCCCCCACAATTTCCGGTTGCCAAACAAGGCTACCTAACCCTGGTCCTCGAGAGCCCCAATTCAGCATATTTTACTTGTTTCCCTGCTATTCAGCAGGTCTTCAGAAGATTGTTAATCACTCATTCATTCAAACCAGGTGTGTCAAATCAGGGAAACATCTTAGCAGGAAAGGAGTCCATGTGGACCAGGGTTGAGAATCACTGCTTTAAGACATGTTATCTGATTTATTATTTACAAATAAATGGCAAAGAATCAATGGCTTCCAGAGGTAATATTAAAAAACACAAAACTGAGTCAATATTATATTGAAAATGTCTCATCAAGCTCAGAGAAGCTCTTGAGGTGTTGGTCAAAATTTAAAGCTGTGATTTTTAGATGTTTCCCTGAAAATCCACATTTTTAGCCATTCAGTGTATTTTGTTGTGGACTTGGAGTCTCTAGGAGGCAGAAAAGTTGAATTTAGTCTCTCCTGGTGCTCTGTAGAAATTTTTTAATTCAATTTGGGTCATATTTTTCAACCCATTCAGTTTTTATATTTTCTATGACGTTTTCTGAACTATTAAGTCAGGGGTGGTCAATCCTGGTCCTCGAGGTCCCCAGCCCTGCATATTTTGTTTCTCTTCTCTAACACACCTGATTCAGTCAGTGAATTACCTCTTCCAAGTTCTGCAGAAGCATGAAAATCACCAATTCATTCAAATCACGTGTGTTGGAGCAGAGAAACAAGTAAAATGTGCAGGACTGCAGACCTCGAGGACCGGAATTGACTATCCCTGTATTTTTTTAATCCCTGTATTAAGTCATGGAATTTGCAACAAAACTGACAAATATGGTCTGAATTTACTAAATAGAATTTCATTGTCTTCATTTTCCTCCAACTCTAGGTCAGACTCTAGCTCCAACATGATGGACATGTCTTCCCCTGTTGACATCTTTTAATTAAATAGTACATAAAATAATAATCAAAAGAAAGTTTCTACGCCACTAGATGTAAACGCCTCCAGGGTTTCCCCTAGGAATGTTTTAACCATGGTGGTACTTTCTTTCTTTCTTTCTTTCTTTCTTTCTTTCTTTCTTTCTTTCTTT
>NW_013952661.1:326854-327547 GCF_001266775.1 Austrofundulus limnaeus
CTGTATTGCTGTATTTATTTATATATTCATTCATTTATTTATTTTTGGATGGGAGGTTGACAGAGTTATTTAATTATAAAACCTGATTTATTTTATTTATCTGAATCATTTTAGTGTGTTTTGTAAATATATTTGACGGTTTTGTAGTCAATCACTGAAAATAATTTATTTACCTCATTTAAAATCTGGGCCATAAAAGGTTAATGCTTATGAAAGCGTCTCTGTCTGCTGCGGCTCCATGGTGTGTGACAGAGAGGGAAGAGGAGCGTGCTCAGCCATGGGTTAACAGCAGCTCATTCGGCCTGGATTTATGGTGTTTTGAGTTCACAAACAACTCTGGTTACTTTTTTTTTTTTTAAGTTAAAGGACATTACATTAGCTTGTAGCTGAGCTGCTGATCAGTGTTATTTTTAGAACAGGCACGGAGCCGACTCCCGGTTACATGTGGGTTTGTGTTGGTGATTCTTGCTGTATCAAGGGCTCGACACACGGGAGGCGACGTCGCTCGCTCTCCATTCATTTCCTATAGAGCCTGTGCGGTGAGGCGACAGTTGCTTGCCCACCTCCAGCTAAGCGACCGGCGAAAATAGTGCATGTGAAATTTCACGCTCATACACATAGATGTGCACACGCGAGCTTGTGACGCGACATATGAAAGTTGAAAAATGTTCAACTTTTGTCGCTGTCGCTTAG
>NW_013952661.1:328237-337634 GCF_001266775.1 Austrofundulus limnaeus
GTTAGCTAACACTTTCACCAAGTGATTACTAAAAAAGGCAGCTTTGTGGGAATTTATTGGCACCATGGTGAAGTTTATGGTAAGTTTTTCCTCATAAAATTGTATCTTGATGTGCGTTTTTTTTCCCAATACCATTAGCATTGCAAGATTTGTTTAGTTTACACGTCCGTAATGCGTACCCGCCTTCAGAGTCAAGAACCAATCAAATTTTGTGAAGACAAGCGGCAACACTGCGATCGCTATCGCGTCCTGTGTGTCGGGTTTCACCCTGGCTGCGATGACAGCCGTTAATCACTGTAGTTTGTCGCTGGCCGTGTGTCAAGCCCTTCAGACAGTTTTCATCGCACGTCACATCACACACACATACATGCCTTGCTATCTTTGTGGGGACTACACACATAGATACAGCGCTCGCTGCGCACAAGAACCCGCAGTGTTGGTTTTTCAAAATAAAGTATATCTTAACTTTTCATTGATGTTAAAAAGGGTTTCAAAGTCTGATTATGGTTATTATAAGAGTGCAAATATAGGATATAAATATATACGATACCCATTACACTGTTTTAGCCTAATATAGGCCTATTATTAAAAAATATTCTGAAAGTGTGGCGGCTATGATTTTTGCCATGGTGGTGCGCCACAATCCCCTGGACTCTATCAAACTAGAGTGGACCAGTCTGGAAGTATGAGTGTGCAAGGCGTGAAGTGCCTTGTTTGGATTAAATGGACAGCCTCAAAACGAGTTGCTCTGAGACACACCTCAGAAAAGGTGTGAAAGAGGGGCTTTTGGAGTTACACCAAGGAGTTCAGACCAAAGCATTGCAGATCCATTTTATATAGACCCCAAGTGAATAATTCAGGTGTGAAAAATGATTTAAAAGTATATGTTTCCTTTAAGAAGGACCAAAGTAGAACCACAACCAAACTTAGTAGAATTAAATAAATGTAATATTTACTTTTGTTTTGTATAGATATAATGTAACGTGTATACACACACTACAAGGAACAACAAGCATTTGTGCTGAAAAGCTCTAACTCATCATTACTTGGTAAAAAGCCTCTCAGGAGAAACAGACTAAAAGAATTTGGAGGGAATGTCTAAATGCAGTTTAGATGCAACAGAAACTCAAAGTAGTTAGTATTTTTCCTTTGCTAATACCCTGACAGAATGTTGAGCAGTGGTGGCTCTCAGGTTTGACAAAGGTCACTGACCACAAGAACAGCAAGACGAGTAGTTAGTGATGAAATGTGCAATAATGAATTGTTTACCTGAGCTGTGAAGTGTATCAGTTTCAGAGGTCACATGGAACAATATTTAAAAACTGCCAGCAGTTCTTCATCTTCAAACATAAGTGGCTGTTGTTCGTGGAAATGCTCCATGCCTGTGGCAGACATTCTTCTATTGCTTCTCTTTTTTTTCTCCCCTTAGAGTTGTTTTGCGATTAAAAAAATGTTCTGTCTTACTTCTCACTGTCAGAAATTGAGCATGTCTCTATGGCAACTATGCTGCCATTAGCCAGCTGTCCAAATCGAAATGACGTTGCTGGCAGAGCGAAGAGAGTTCCATAGATTCGCGTTGTGGTCCTATAGATCAGGTAAATCAGTTACGTCTGTAGGAGTGACAGTGTGTATTTGTCTGGCTCGCATCACCCAAGCCTTGATCAATACAACTAACATCACAGCTGCAGAGCAGACTTCTGCTGCTTTACATGGAAATACTAGTTAGCTCTGAATAAGAGCACGTTTCAAATGGGTTCAAGGAATTGTGTCAAATTTTCCTTTATTCATATGGTTATTGATGCACAAAACATTTAAAGAAGTAGTCTGATCATTATTTAGGTGATGTTCTGTCAAATAGTTTCCAGAAGGCTCCACTCCTAGTTTAATTCAATTCAAATGCCAGCACAGAGAAACCTAACTGTGGTCAACGTAGCAGCTGGAGTGTGTTTTACATATTACATGTTACGACTCTCAGCAATATTACAAATGTGTCTACTGCTAATTGATTCTAGTTTTACTTTCTTAGTAACAAAGAAATTAATTTATATTATACTGTAAGTACTCCTAAAACACACACACATTCCTGTAAGAAAGTGTTCAAAAATTTGATGCAGAAATGTGCAGAAAACCAAGTTAGTTCCCAGTTTTAAAGCTTATTTTTTAGATCTAAAAACTCCATTCATGCTCAGAGTGAATGTCTGTGTGTGACCCTGAGCCTAATCAGCACCAAGCAAAATAATGGCTTCTCTCTCCTGCTGCTGGTTACGTTGAAATCAGTACGTGTCCCTACAACCAAAACATTTAATAGAACATCCTAGTCACACCGATGGCGACAGTACCTTTTACGTCAGCACTGATATCCCGGAAATCTTAAACAAGTTTACTGTTTAAAGGAAATGACAAATAATATAAGACTGTCTAAAATTCAGATAATTTATAATGTTAGCCACACAGGTTAAAATCAATGCTCTTACTGAACAGAAATGACAGAACACAGACCTGGAAAGCTGGTGCTGTTAATTCAACTGCAATATCATTTGGAATTTTAAGAGCAGTTAAGGTGGTTTTACAATGAAATATTTCTAATTTTGGGATGGAGTTGGTAAATTCGTGCTGCAACCCAAAGGAGACGAGATGCTGTGCGTCTCCTGACCCACAATGGCTCATTGTTTGTAGAGCAGTTTTAGCGTTAAGCAACACTGAAGAGCTAAAGAGCAAAAAAGGTGTGGCTGTGGTGGAGTGGTTAGGTGGAATTGTCCCGTAACCGGTGGGTTGCTGGTTCTATACCCCGTTCCAGCTGTCTAAGTCATTGAGTCCTTGAGCAAGACACTTCACCCGCCTTGCCTACTGATGGTGGTCAGATGGTGCTGGGGCACGGCAGGCCCGCTAGACATGGGCGAATCGATACTAATATCGATTATATTGATACCAACACTGTTATTGATATTGAAAAGTACTTGTGTAAAAATATAGTTACTCAAGTTTTTTTCTTTCCCGCACACACTGACTGCTGTGTCAGCGGATTCTTGACACACAGCAGCGGTCACCTTAGTTTGTCGTTAAGCGCTATATAAATGAATGAATGAATGAATGAATACTTAAGAAAAAACAGAATTGCAGTGAAAGGGAGGAAATTCCTTATTTTTTATTGTTTTTCCTAAGAACAATTATAT
Source organism: Austrofundulus limnaeus (assembly GCF_001266775.1). Classification (NCBI taxonomy): domain Eukaryota; kingdom Metazoa; phylum Chordata; class Actinopteri; order Cyprinodontiformes; family Rivulidae; genus Austrofundulus; species Austrofundulus limnaeus. The sequence goes on from NW_013952661.1 coordinate 331,411, forward strand.
TTGAAAAAAGAAACAAAAAAGAACTGAGTGAGGGGAGAATTTAAATTTTATTTTTGTATTGTGGGTTCTCTTTCTACCTTAAAAAGATTTTGTTTTTCTATTGTTAAGGGAAACTTGGTTTTGTTACTGTTACATTGTTTCTAAACAAAAAATGTTGATTGTGATAATAAAGTATTTTGTACAATAGTTGGCAAAAAGTCTAGGTCTTTTAGGTCCTTTGGATCTATGAAGCTTAAATATGAAAAAAGTATCAGTATCGATATCAACGATACTGGCCCTGTATTTACTTAGTATCAGAGCGATACCATAATTCCCAGTATCACCCACCTCTGTCAGTCTGCCCCAGGGCAGCTGTGGCTACAATGCAGTTTGCCATCATCAGTGAGTGACTGTAAGTGTAAAGTGTATTGGGGTCAAGAGGGACTTGATAAGGTGCTAGACAGTATATGTTCAGTCCATTTACCATGTTTGTTGGTTTGGTTTGAGGCCGGTCTGTATTCACTCCAGAAGCAAACCACACCAGAGTTCATTCGGAAGCAAACCAGGTTTCGGTCCGTTTGTTTGATCTGCACCAGGTTTTGCATCATTGTATTCACACCTTCATAAAAGGTCCAGATCAACAGGGGGAAACAAACTCTGGTCCATTTAAAGCGGACCAAATGTGTCAGGTGTGAATACACCCTTAGTAGTAGCTAGTTTTGAAACATAAAGAGCATCACTAAGTGAGTTAAATCCTTCTGTTTTGTGATTGACAAGAGGGAGACGTCCATCACACATTTATTGTGTTGCACTCCACTGTAGCCCAACTGACTTCTGCTCCACAATGCTTTTTGTTTCGTTTAGCCCGTTTCATTTCTGAAAAATTATGCCCGTGCAGGAAGTGACCAGCTCCCTCTGTGATTCATGTACATGTACTGGTCTGGTTGGCCATTTCATCAAACTGTTTGATGAAAGAGTGTGCGTGGTTTGCTTGAGAAAACATAAACAAACCAAACAGTGTACATACTGTGACTTTCACAACAGTATGTCATTTTTAAGAAAGACATTTTATATGTGCCTGAATGTCTCCATAAAACAGGGCCTAGTTTGGCTAGCCATTAGCCTGGACATAGACTTATACACCATACTCAATGCTCTCTGTTTTCTGTCATGGCTGATAAGGTACTAGCCTGGCCCTTGCCTTCCTACGCAGCTCCGCTCAATTCTAGTTTCTCTTCACTGCTCCGTCTGGGACTTCTCCCTCAGACAAGGATTTCATCGGCAGAATTTTCTTCCGGGCCAATCAAAGAACAGAATGTCGATTTTCTGCGCAGTGTCTTCTTAGTTAATTTTACATGGGTCAATCAGCAAACAGAAGGTGGAGTTTTGAACGACGTCGATTTTCTGTGGTGTCTGCTAGTTATTCAATGACCGTGACTGAAGCCAGTCCGTGTTGATAAGGCTTCCAAATTAAATTAAATTTGTCTGACAAAGCAGCAGCTCTCATTTACAGTCGTCTCGTTCAGCTCGGTACTTCTCTCCTCTCAGTAGGGTTGTTTACAGCGCATGCGATTTCCGGTAAGCTTCTTATCTTAGCCTCTTTCACAGTGGAGCTGGCACACATTCGTCGCAGTCAACCGATCCAATCATTTTAAACTTCAGCAGGAGCCACGCCTCCAGCATGAATCGCTTCTCAATAGCTGAGAGTCCAGATCCTCGTAAGAAGAAAAGTGAAGGACAAGGGTCTGGTTTTTACCAGGTTAATAAGGTACTAACTAATCACTATTAGTCATTTAAAAACAACAATTAAAATAAAATGAAAAAAATATCATTTACAATGACCAGCACAACTCCTAAAGCATTTAGATTAAACTGGATCCATGATTTATTGCTTTTATTTTTAGAATATTGGTCGAACAAGTTTTACAAATATCATTATTTTATGTCAACACATTTCAGTTTGTCAAGTATTTCTCATGTATCCACTGCAAATGCTCTCCCTAATGCAAGAACATAAGTAATGCCAATAGATTGTAACATGATTAATATCTTTCCCTAAAAAAAATTCAACTTTTGTCGGAATGGTTTCAAAATTCAAAAATCTGCCTGAGGCTTTTCATAAAACTGTTGAGAATATGATTAAGACTGTAAAACATAGCTCTCCATTTTAACACTCTTATTGTCTAACAGGCTGCCATGACAACCGGAGCATAGAGAGGATTTCCCTTGTTGAGCTCTCTGTTGTTGAAAAGGTTTCCCAGTTTCTTCCCTGTTTTTTCTGCTGTAAGTGTTTTATGATAAATCCTAATATATTTTACACCAAAAAGAAAAATATACTGTGAAAATTTAAAAAATGTCATAAATTCGCAAAAACAAACAGCCTAATTAAAAAAACAAAATTATCAACTCAGATTCAAACAAATGCTTAAACAGTACTGTATTAATGCCCTTTTTTAATGTGAACAGAACAATTTGTTGATATACATGTTTTAATTTTAGAAATTTTGACAACTTTAGATTCACATGAAAACTGAATAAACTGCAACAACATGAAAGCATAACACTTGTTCTGTATTCCTATTTGTAACACTTGTAGAAAACACTCGCTCACCAAGCCCAGCATTCTCGTAATCAACACTTGTGTACCTGTTGAAGTGGATTAGCAGTTGAGCCCACTTTCCCATCCATAATCTCTTTTTAATATGCAGCCTGTGTAATAATGAGCTGCTTGACTTCGCTGATAGCTTGGCTTGAATCTGATTGGAAGCCACCCCGTAGCTCATAGAGCTCCTTTGTTCCTTCATTGACTGAACTTTTCTCTAGTATTTTGTACAAAACCAAGCTTTCTCAGATTTATTTTAAACCAGCATAGCAACCAAAACAACAGCAGCGCTGCCAAACCTTTGTTACTGAAGCTAAGACATTTTGGGCTTTAAAAGGCTTTTTTCTTTTTCTTTTTTTTACACTAAAATCATAAATCTGCTGAATCTTTGGTGGCATTCTTTGTTTAATTATTGACCACTAATTAAAATTCTGTTCAGCTCTTCTAACCTACATTTCCACGCTGAGACTCATACACACAGGGAGACAAGAATACAAAAGCTGACATTTCAATATCGATTTCTAACTTCAGGCAGGGGCCGTAGGACTTTGGCTGCAAGCTAGGAGGCAAATTCATGAAAGTCGGCTTGTGATGGATGAAACTGACAAATACTGAGCTGTGAATGTTAAAGGTCACAAGTGACACCAGGCAGAGTGAACCTCTCTAACTAGGAGAGTGAGCCATGTCATTGTCTCCCCATCCAGCTCAAAGCAAGGAGCAGCAGGGAAACGGCCGGCTAAATGTCACATCTGCCCTGTGAATGTGCACAGAAGGAGCACGCTGTCAGCCCCGTGGTACCATTGGCTGCCACTGTTTTGCCAGTGTATTATAGTACCCATCTCTGGCCTGGCACACAATAGCTCCTGTCATATTGTCTCCCGAGTTCCTCACCTCCTGCAGACAATAGGCACACTGCTGCTGCTTGGATGAAAAAAAGCATGTCCTCAAAGATACTAGAGTACAACCTGAACCAGCCAATCAACATCTTCCTCAGTCACACTACCTGCCGAGCTTTTCTTTTCTTTGAGTCCTTTCTAAAAGAAACGATAAAACGTTTTCTCTCAGAGTTTGCTGTTTCTGTATGTAAACCTGAGCTGGTCCTGAAAGCTGCAGCTTTTTCTATAAATGTTAGATGCCAAGCTATTTTTGTGCGAGCTGAAGCGTAAAAACACAAAGCAGTCCTGATTGTAAAACACCTCTGTCATTCTTTTTCACTTCAGGGCAGATTGCTTGGAGATTGTTGTTGATCTCTTGTGCCCGTTTGGTGTGTGACATGTGTGTTTGTCACAAACACTGGGGTCTGGCTTCGCGTCTTAGTTCCCTGAAAAATAGAGAGGTCGCTTGAAAGCCACAAAGGGATAAAGAGAAGCAGAAAAAAAGTGACAGTTTTTTGAAGGATTATGCGTCATCATTGACATTTGCAGAACATTTTTTGTCGAGCTGTATTCATTATCTGGTGAATTAGTCTCTTTTTAGCACCTAATCAGCCCGGCGTGGATTAGCTTCAGCTCATGTAAAATTTATTTCATGCTTCAGCTTCCATGGAAGCAGGCCATGAAATAGCACTCAGACCAGGGAACGAGATGGAAGCGTGTAAATAAATAACACTTGAGATGTCTTGAAGGCTGTGTGAAGTATCATTAAGGGCATTAAGCAATTATTTAGAAATTCTAGAGCGTGTCGTATAATTTTCTTGGGACTGCTTTATGCATTTCTTTACAAGTGTCAGAAAAAATAAACAAGCGACATAATGCCCAGGCACTGTTTCTTCCATGTCGTCGCAATTCTTTCTTTTTGATTGTAGTAAAATGAATTATTTTCTGACTGACCTTTAACAAGAAAGAGAATTGATCCGTGGAGAATAGCACATCATTAATGTGTTAATACCTGCCAAAGCTTTCCGACTTCACATTTAGAAAAGGAGTAACTTTAACATTTGCTGACATTCTGCCAACAAAGTTAAACGGACACAATTTTACAGATCTGTTCAATAGCAATTGCCCTTTGGTCACAATTAGCGTAAAAATCGCATGTAAATGCACTAATGTGTAAATCTGTAGAGTGAGTGACAAACACTGCTACAGGTTTGAAAATAGACACACTAAAAATCCTGGAATTTTACCATAGCTATTTTTAATTAAGATCTTTGGACAAAATCCATATCTGATTGTTGGAAGCTTTTCTTATTCAACATTAGACATTTTACAAATATTTTAGGTGAAAGGGGATGCCAATACAGGAATTAACAAGAAGTAGATACAAAAAATAAAAATAAAAAACTATAGACTGGTTTATTCTCAAGGAGAAGTCTCAACCTTGGTTTTTTACTTCATTACGATGTGAGACAGTGAGGTGATTGCGTCATTTTGCACATCTTTTTCGTAAGCGAGAATAAACAGAAAGACGCAGTGGGGCTTAAATTATTACAATTTCTCTGGATATTGTTCTTTTTAACTCAACATTCAGTGTTATACGAGTATGAGGATTTGTTTTTATTATTTTTGTGATGAAAAAAGACGTGAATGTCAGATGCATGCTCATGCGTTCAATAGGACCAACCCAGCCTCTCATCAAAGCTGTTCATCTTGCTAATTTAACAACCGGCTATAAAGAAATGAATAAAGGACATGTAGAAGAAAGAGCTGCTTGGAGTCCTGCTCTGGTCCTGCACCTCAACACTGCATTGCACCTCATGAACAAACACACCCACAAAGTTCTGACCAATCACACACTGTGAGCTGGCAAGGTCCACGTCGCAGAGTTCTGACTGGGGGCAATGTACACGACGGCTGTCACCGGGGGGATAGCAGACAGAAGTTATGCAATTTTTTTTGTCACTCAGCAAGGGAACTAAGACGTGTGACTCCAAGTATAAAGCAAGCTTCCTTCTTTTGAGTCACTGACAGGTGCGTAACAAAATTTGTTTAGTTTTTACTCTTACCACCTGCTGAGACCCTGTCTTGTTCATCACCCCCAGTCAGAACTAGTTAAAGTGAGCACTGTGTGGTTGTTCAGAACTTTGTGGGTGTGTTTGTTCATGTAAAGTGGCTGCAGTGAGCTGATCTCTGAGCAAACTGAATGTCTGGGTCTACCAAAATCAGTCTGGCTTTTTTCATTGACCTGATCTTGTGTAGGTCAGTAGTGCTTATGTACAGTGGCATATAACTGCATATATAACTCTGAACTCTGACTATATAAACTTCTGTGTGGACAACACCATCCCCAGCAGAACAGTAAGATGCTTCCCTAATAACAAACCCTGGATCACCAGTGAACTAAAGGAACTTTTAAACAAGAAAAAAAAGCCTTTAGGGATCGAGACAGGGAGTTATTGAGGAGTATACAGAAGCAGCTCAAATTCAAGATCAGAGACAGCAAGGAGGTTTATAGAAGGAAGCTGGAGAGTAAACTGAAAAGGAACAATATCAGAGACGTGTGGTCAGGGATGAAGAAGATCACAGGTTTCAAGCAAAAGGAGAATCGGATGGATGGAAGTCTGGACAGAGCAAATGAGCTGAACACATTCTTCAACAGGTTCAGCTCAGGAACAAGGTCATCTTCCTCCTCTCCTGCCCCCAGCCAAACAGACATCTCACCCTCTTTTGACCCACAGCTTTCCTGTCAAACCTCAGATGTTTTATCT
>NW_013952661.1:338824-345096 GCF_001266775.1 Austrofundulus limnaeus
ACAACACCTAATTTCCCTCTGGGATCAATAAAGTATTTTTGAATTTGAATATATACATTTATACTGTGTAAGATTCTTCCTACTAATTTCTAAGTACGTCAAGTTTTTTTTCCTTTTTTCGCCTTTTTTCTCCCAATTCTTTCTATCTAATAATGAGGGTCCTTCTAAAAACAGTATTGAGTTTGTGGTGGCACGATCTACCAAGAATGCAGAAACGTGTTGGAATAATATCAGAAAAGTCTGTGTGTACGATAATCAAATATGATTTAATTATGAGCGACAAACAAAAAGAACTGAATCAGGAAGTTCTGCATGCTTGCGACTGAACTCGTCAGCAGACTACAGCCAGTGATATAACATCATGTTAACACCATGTGACAGTTTACAACCAATCACAGATTGCCAACTCCGTTGCGGAGTCCTGATGTCTGGAAACAAACAGACGAGAGCGAAATGAGCTATCAGAAAGATACGAGTGATGGACAGTGTCAAGGTGAAACAGATATAAATAATTAGTCCATGACAAGTTCATGGGGTAGAAGTTCATAAGGTTTTTACTTCTACCTACTCATTGTCCAACATATTAAGACTACTGTTGCTACAAAGAAAATGTGTACCTTGCATTCCTTGCATAGGTATGGCTGTTACTTTATATTGCTATCATGTTTTAAAAAAATCTTTTTTTGATTTGATTTAAATTGAAATAAAAAACATACCCAGAGTGTTGAGAAATTCTTGAATCTCCTGTAGCCATGTGGAGCTGGTACAAAGCTCCACCTATTTACACAAAGCTCCTCCCTGGAGCTCAGTCTGCAGCCAAGCTCCCACCCCACAGAACACCCCTCCCCTGAAGCATTGTTGTGAAGAAATGCTGAAGTGTGTCAGAAATGGTAATAGGTTCTTAAAGATACAGAGATCAACTTCAACGTGTTTAGGCTGTAGGGGTCACCTCGAGTGAAGAAACAAGATTTACTGCCTTGAAGCAGGCCTCGGACAGGCATGACGAGAGGACAGGAACTCTGTCACAAACTGAACTCTATTTAGGCCATGACAGGTCATTCTAACCGTGGAAGAGAATTCCTCACTTCTCTTAATCAGATAATGGACAGAACAATCTCTTCTGTTCGTGATTCATGTGTGTTTAAATAAGAATGTTTATGAATTTGTTTAATCATGATAATGGCTGTCACAGGAAAAGTGGAACCACCTCTTTTCTTTTATCGTGCCTTAAAGATTTATAACGGTATAAAAAAATCACAGAGAATCTGATTACAATGTTTTCATTGTGTTTTTATGTAAATCACTGTTTTTATTTTACTGTGAACACAGTAATATCCATCCATCCATCCATTTTCTTCCGCCTATCCAGGGTCGGGTCGCGGGGGCAGCAGCTTCAGAAGGGAGGCCCAGACCTCCCTCTCCCCAGCCACTTCTTCCAGCTCCTCTGGGGGAACTCCAAGGCGTTCCCAGGCCAGCCGAGAGACATAGTCCTTCCAGCGTGTCCTGGGTCTTCCTCGGGGTCTCCTCCCGGTGGGACGTGCCYGGAATACCTCACCAGGGAGGCGTCCAGGAGGCATCCTTACCAGATGCCCGAGCCACCTCAACTGGCTCCTCTCGACGTGGAGGAGCAGCGGCTCTACTCTGAGTCCCTCCCGGATGACCGAGCTTCTCACCCTATCTATAAGGGAGAGCCCAGCCACCCTGCGGAGGAAACCCATTTCGGCCGCTTGTATCCGGGACCTCGTTCTTTCGGTCATGACCCAAAGCTCACGACCATAGATGAGGGTAGGAACGTAGATCGACCGGTAAATCGAGAGCTTCGCTTTCTGACTCAGCTCTCTCTTCACCACGACGGACCGGTACAGTGCACGCTTTACAGCAGACGCTGCGCAAATCTGCCTGTCGATCTCCCGCTCTGTTCTTCCCTCATTCGTGAACAAGATCTCCGGATACTTAAACTCCTCCACTTGAGACACAGCAATATAATTGTGGATTTTTTCTTGAGAAAATCTTTCATTTATCTGGACCAACAGAATGGTGCAGAGCTGATTATAAAACAGAAATGTTAATTAATCATCATAAATGTTTTACAGTGATTTCTCTTAGAGTCCATCAGAAGAAAGCTGAAAAGAGGTTATCATATCATGTTGTTGAACAACCACAGAATTTTAACCTTGGGCTGGCGCCGGCTGGCAATTCTTCATATTTCTTTCTCTGACTCATCTCTAAGCCTGAGGGCGGAACCAAAGTTYGTCCGTTTCTTTTACTAACCCAGACGGCTTTGAGCAACACACTCTTCTTCCTGATTCCAACCTAGGAAGACAGCTGGGATTCTCTCCGGAGAAACCTCAGCTTTGGCTGGAAATCTGATCCCATGAGCTAATTAGGGAGGATTTCACAGCCAGGGACCTGGCATGCCTGTCGGTGGTTCCAACTTGAGGCTCCAAGCCTATAAGTGTGTTTTTACCTCCCGAGGGGAGATTTTATTTTGAAGAAGGAACCCGATACGGCTAGAATTTTTCTAGCTTGGACTGAAACAGACACAAAGTTACCTGGAAAAACACCTGTTCGCCAATGACCGGTAAGCGAGCCGACATCAGTTCCCTGACTGATCGGAGGCGAGCCAGTTTGTACCCCGAGGGTGCCTTAAGAAGTCATCACCAGGTAAAAGCTGATGTGTTTGGAGTGACGCGTATTGTGGAACCTGAGCCGAGAAAAGACGTGCAGTTCCGGTTGACCCACACTTTGATAAAAGTAAAAGTAGTAGTAACATACTAATCTTACTTTCCTCCTTTCCTTGTTCTTAATTTGCCAAAACTTAAGCTAAAAGTGCCAGTAAAATTGTTTGGTTGTTAACATCAGAACTGACGTTTTACTGTTCTATATAAGTAATCTGAGTTTATGTGAATTGAAATTCGGACACGGGTTTTATCTCATTTAACTCTGACGCTTGGTATAGGAATAACCACAATCAAGTGTAACTTATGATCTGTTCAATTTGTGTAAATAAATGATTGCAAAGTCTTTATGAATCAACGTGAACTCGTCTGTGCGTTCACTTCGCACAATCAAGATGTTAACAAGTAATGAGAAATACCTTGGTAAAAGTTTTCCTCATAACCTTGTGTTTGAGAGATGTGGGAGAAGCTTAATTCACCTTAAGCATCCTTCCCTACAAGGCTATGATGCAAAGTCAATTTTATTTTTGATATATACAGCATTTTCAGAACTACTGAAGGTAAAATAGTACCTCAATTGTGTTATGGAATTGAAGCATGTGCCTGTGTTCAGTTTTCTACAGTATACTGTATATTGTGTTATAAGATCTGCTCTGAAAGTCTTTAGCTTACATTAAAGAGTGGAGTAACTATGGTTGACATCAAAGCTTTGCCACTTAATTAAATCTTTTTCTTGCAGGTACAAACATGATAGCAGTTATTAGAGCAAGCAAAAATGCAGCAGTAAGTAGATGACTTTGATGAAAAATGACAAACTTGCCTGACAAGCACCAGTGTGCACATCGCCACATGAAGGGAGGAGACAAGGCACCCTTAAGCACTGACATAGTTTTAGGAAAGGAAAGTCTTGTGTGCAGTCATGTGAGATTCTAACAGAGCTGCTGCTACAGTCATTACTTCGTTTGGTTAGATAAAATATATAACAGTTTATGATAAAATCAAAAAGCAGCTAAATGCCTCTGTTTTAATATTCCTAATGGCTCCAGGTTAATTTGTCCCTTCACCATATCTTTATATTCCTATTTATTTGGGTACAAGAAGGGAGCCATCTGCCACAGGTCTCTGTGTACCCATCTAACAACTTCATGTCCACTTTTAACCATTTCATACTCACCTCGTCATTAAGTTAGTAAGTAAGTAAGTAAAGTTTTATTTATAAAGCGCCTTTCACAGAAATATATTCACAAGGCGCTGTACAATTATTAACAATATAAAAATGGCGGAAAGATAAAATGAAACTGAATAAAACATAATAAAACATGAGTAACGTAATGAAACATCAAATCAAGATTAAATTCTAAAATTGTAACTCAGACACACGGTCAATGCAGAGCAAAATATACAATAATACAAAAAACATAGAGAATGGGGGAGAGAAAAATATGCCGTATGTTCAGTAATGGAAAAAAAAATAGAAAAGTTATATTAATAGTTACATTTTATTTATATATTTATTGTTATATATTTTATACTATTTATAATAGTTATATTAACAGTTATATTAATATTACTATATTATCAGCAGCAGTGTGGTTTTGAACAGGCATTCAAATGCTGTAGACCAAATAGTTTTCTGAGCAAACACACATCTAAAAAATAAGCAGTTCTAGGCCACACTAAAAATATATATATATATATATATATTTATTACTAGAATAAAGTCTAATTTACAAAAATTACTAGAATAAAGTCAGGTGGCATGGTGAATCAGTTAGTAGAGCCTCTCATCAAGAAGGTCGCTGCATCAAATCCTGGCCTGGGGACCTTTCTGGGTAGACTTTGCATGTTCTCTCTGGGCACTCCAGCTTCCTCCCACAGACCAAAAACATGACTGTTAGGTTAATTGGCAACTCTAAATTGTCCCTAGGTGAGAGTGTGAATGGTTGTCTGTCATATTTGCCTCTATGTGTGGCCCTGTGATGAACTTGTGTCCTGTCCAGGATGTACCCCGCCCCTCACATGAGCACCAGTGACCCTGAAAGGAAGAAGTGGGTATAGATAATGGATGGCTAGAATAAAGTCATAGTGTTATGTGAATAAAGTCACATATGAGAACTCCCACATAAAAAAGCAGTCTTATCACAGCAAAGTAATGGGAATAAGGAATGCTGAGCATCTTGTGAAGTTATACTTTGATACTGTTGTTATTTAACTCTTTGGGTTAATAAGATAAACTGAAGTCATACTGCATTGCAGTTAAGGGCTGCACTGATGGATTTAGTTGTCACATAATGTGGATGGAAGCATATTACACTAACAGTGACCCAAAAGTAATCACTTCATAAACAAAGTGACACTGGAGGCTGTCCACAGTGAGCTGACCCAAGAATGGAAAATGGATATGTCATGCAATATTATGAGTTTTTTCTCAAAATAATATGACTTTTTCTGGTAATACTGTATAATCACTTATTTTTCATAATAATAATAATAATAATAAATCTTATGTGGCCCTAATACTCTGTCGTAGTTAAGCTCCGAAAATAATGATAATTTTCAAAAACGATAGATAAGTTTGTGTTTTTTCTGTAATGAATAGAGCAGCATCTACTTAAATACAAATGGATTGTTGGGATTCAGTGCCTGGCATGTGCACAGATTATGCCCTTTGTTTGAGTGATTATGTGTGCCCCTAAAATACATTTAAAATACTGTAGTTCACTTTTAAAATGTCAGTTTTTTTATCATGAAATTTGTACTTTTTGACTCGGAAATAAAGCACAACTTGATCCTGTGCAGGGTCACATAAAAGTGCATGGGTGACAAATGGTATTCTTTTCCATGAGTCCATGGGTAACCATTTTGTATCCGAGTAGGAAACAATGGGCCTCATGCAAGATCATGTTCGTGTTCTTATCCTAAATTTCTCTTACGTTTGTTCGTACGAAGGGTTCATACGAACATGTCACATCAGATTCAACAAACTCTTCTATCTTCAGGAAAAGGGTGTAAATGAGCTGCGTAAATTCCACCTATTCGTATCCAGCTGCTCGTGCACGCGAGAGGAGATTAGCATAATTATCACCCCAAAAACACCATATAAGGCTACATTTCCTGCCTCAGATATCAGGAAGTGTCCATTCATGAAAATGACAGCGAAAACTAAAAAGAAGAACTTTACAAGTTCAGAGATTGAAGTCCGTCTGTCAGAGATCCAGGAAAGAAAATCTGTAATTTTAGCAGCTCAGCTGTGGAACAAAAAGAGCTGCTAATAGTATAAACAACTGTGTTAAATCATTTTCATTGATTCAGAAGTCACACTGTCACGCACCGTATGCCCCCCCTCCCAGCGCGGTCTCACGTGGTCTTAGTTGCGGTTCTGAAATAAGCCTTTTAAAATGTTTTCAAAATATGTCTGGCACTTTGGAGAAAATCCATGACTTGCGGGAGGGATTATGTATCCCCTCTGGCCTGGGAACGTCTCAGAGTCCCCCAGGACGAGCTGGAAGGTGTCGCTGGGGAGAGGGAAGTCTGTGTCTCTCTGCTGCTGCCCCCGCGACCCGATCCCGGATAAGCGGCGGAAAACGGATGAAC
>NW_013952661.1:345486-348663 GCF_001266775.1 Austrofundulus limnaeus
TGCAACTTGCTCTGTGTCAGAACATCCCGGAACATCCACAGGTGTCCCCACGAAGACTAAAAATGCTGAGGTCTTTATAAACTTAGGAACATTTAAGCTGTGAGGATTAAATTAAAACGGGATCACATCAAATGGTATTTAGCCTAAAATATATGGCCGGTTGGATTCGGATCACCGTAGCATTTTTTTGTTTTTGTTGTTGTTTAGTCCTGATCTAAACTCTACGTGAAACAGCAACTTATTTGTTTAAAATGTATATTTAACCACATGAGTAGTTAATTCAGTTTGTTTTATGATGCCTCGCGCTACAGCAGCGGAGGGGTTTTCACATCAGGCTGCCCGGACACCTCTGCTGCCGGGGTGGGTTGACGCTTCTGTCCGGGGTGGGGTGGTGTGTAATCGGCTGCAGTGTCCGGAATGATCCGGGGGACAGAACACTCGTCNGTGACTGATACTCACATCACATGGCTATCGTTCACACCTAATTAATACCTATTGTTAACAGGGGGTGGAGTGATACTGCCAATGGCAGCGCTGTAGGAGGGGGACAACTGAAACTCTTGGAAGAGAGACGAAACGTTTCATTAAACAAGAACCCGTCCAGAGGACCTATACAATTTTTTTCCTTTTGATTTTTTACCTGGATTACTGAGATGCATCAAGATACACTGATACTAGGTGTTCACATCGCTCATATTGTTGGGGGAAATGTCAAGATTTGTTTTCTTTGACGTACTGCAGGAGTGAAACAATACAACAGACTTTCCTGACAGACTTCAGTGAAAGACGGACTAATGCAGTTTCAACAGAGAATTTACAACCAAGCTGGAAAATAATCACCCCAGGACATTCTTGTTGGATTTGTAAGGAGAAGCTGACTAAAACTCAAAACTGAGTTTTTAAGACCTCATTTAAGACTGAAGTGAATTAAATGATTGAGAAAATTTGCAGATGAGGTTTATCTGTGGAGCAACATGGATGGTGAGAAGAGAAGCACTTAAAGTTTTGTTTCTAGCTGTTTTCTTAGTCAAATTGGCCATCATGAAGCACAAGTGATGATTTGGTGGGAAAAGTTGAAAAACTCAACCCAAATGCTGTAAAAACCAAACACTCATTTGATTACCAACATTGCCAAACATCAAGAAAACACTACTAGAAATAAAAACAGAAGAATATGTGCTTCTTTTTGAGCCACTCCTTTGTTGCCTTAGCTGTATGTTTTGGGTCATTGTCGTGATGAAAGATCCCATCATGGCATAGGTAAGGAGGTTGGCAGGATTTTATGGTACATGGCTCCATCCATTCTCCCACATACTGTATGTGGTGAAGTAGCCCTGTGCCCTTAGCAGAGAAACATCTGAAAAACATAATGTTTCCACGTCCATTCTTGACAGAGGACAATGTTCTTTGGGTCTTAGTCAGCATTTTCTCTTACTCCAAACATGTTGAGTTAATTCCAAAGGGGTCAATTTTTGTCTCATCTGACCACCTCACCTTCTCCCTATCACTCTCAAAATAATCCAGGTGTTCATTAACAAACTTCAGACGGTCCTGAACATGTGCCTTCTTGAGCAGGGGGACCTCACAGGCACTGCAGGATTTTAATTCACCGCAGCATCATGCGTTATAACACGTTCTCTCTCTCCCGACTCATCAACATATTGACGCTAGGTCAGGGACCGTCTGCGTCCAGTTTTGATGCGTCGGGTACCCCCCTCGCATCAGTCCTTGCCGCCAACTGCTTTTCCGGGTTGCGACACTTAGGGCTCTTTGGGTTGGGGGTCTGAAGTTAATATGAGGGATCAGGATTAATGGTTAATTTTAGGTACTGAGGTCAGGAATAGGCTGGATATGGCTAATATACGTTAAATTTAGGGTCTGGGGTGGTTCTAGCGCATTCTCTAAATTTTCAAAAATGGTTAATATGAGGAATCAGGGTTAATTGTTAATTTTAGGTTCCGGGGTCAGGGATAGGCTGTATAGAGCTAATAGAAGTAAAATTTTGGGTCTGGGATGGTTAGTTTTACACATTACCTACTCTTTAAAAAAATATGACAACACGTTCATCCTCCTCAGCCTCATCTCGTAAAGAACTGATGCGCGGGGTACCCGACGCGTCAAAACTGGACGCAGATGGCTACCTGACCAAGAGTCAATATGTTGACGAGTTGGGAGTGAGAATGGGTTGTGTGTTATCAATGGTTTTCTTGGTGACTCTGGTCCCAGCTGCCTTGATCATTAACAAGTTCGCCCTGTAGTTCTAGAATGATCTCACCTTCACCTTAAAGTGTAACTTATCCCAAAATCAACTTTTTTAAACAAATAAACTGTCCAAATTGTGTCTTAAGGGTAATACCTTGCTATTTTGACCTAAATTTAACATTTTCATCTAAAATGGTTTAAATCGTCAATATTTGGTCAAAAACGGCTTGGTGCTGCCATCTAGAAGTTTAAAAAAGATTACCATGTTTGAAGTACCTTGTGACGTACTGTACTGTGTGACATGTCACAGTACTGTGCTCAGTATAAAAAGCTCTCTGTAGAGACACGCCCTGCAGAGATTCAGGAGTTAGCCATAGCATTGTTGATGGTAGCTGTGGTAGAAGCTGCCTTCTCCTCACCCTCAATGAAAACATGGAGTCTATCAGTCATAAAACAAACTGAATTAACTTACACATCCTCTTTGTGCTTCAAGAGTTTTTAAACTGTGGTTGTTGTGTCACGTAGTTTAGATCGGGCCAAAAATACACACACACACCCTCGCACACACATATTGTCCCCACATGTGTGATAAAACACACACAGCTATTATTATTATTATTATAGGTCATACCCACAGCCTCACAGTGTTCAGGAAATAATAAATGAGATGAAGCTCAGTGACTCGCTCTGCTGTATGTCCCTTTAAGTGCACATAGACCAGAACATGTGCCTCCGCTGCTGAGGGGTTTTACACATCAGGATGTCCGGACCCCTGCAGCAGGCAGCGGAATGACAGAAACTTACCTTGAGGCAGTGATGGAAAAAAAAAAAGACGTGGATGTCCATGATCAGCTCTTCAAACTGTTCCTGAAAAATTTTCAAGCAATTCCAGGGGTCTCATTTATAAAGGATTGCGTGGAAACCATACTAAAAGTGAACGTCCAGCCTGAAGGCGGAAATGGCGTACGTCAAAAA
>NW_013952661.1:349676-351118 GCF_001266775.1 Austrofundulus limnaeus
AAGTTACACTTTAAGTAGTGGTCACCTAGGGGTGGAATAAATCACTACACTAATGATAAAGGATACCCCACGAGGTGAGATTTTGCATGGAGCCCCAGATTGTTGATTGACAGTCATTTTGCATCCATTTTCTTACAATTGGACCAACAGTTGTCTCCTTCTCACCCAGCATCTTACTGATGGTTTTGTAGCTCATTCCAACCTTGTGCAGGTCTATGATCTTGTCCCTGACATCCCTAGACAGCTCTTTGGTCTTGCCCATGTTGAATAGGTTAGAGTCTGACTGATTAATTGAGTCTGGACAGGAGTCTTTTATACAGGTGACAAATTAAAAACAGCTGTATGTCATGATAAATGGACTGAACTTTAAGGCAGGTAACGAGTTGATTAGGAGCGTCTAACTGGTCTGTTGGAGCCAGAACGCTTAATGGTTGGTAGGGGATCAAATAATTGATTCTCTCTGCAAAATACAAATATATTTATATAATTTATACAATGTCATTTTCTGGATTTTTTTAAATTATATTTCTCATTGTTACAATTAACCTACCCTTAAAATTACAGACTGTTCATGTCTTTATAACTAGGCAAACTTGCAAAATCAGCAAGAGATAAACTTTAACTACAATCTTGTCTTACAGACATAAAAACATGGATGACTCTTAACTTTCTGCTTCTAAACTCAGATAAGACAGAAGTTGTGGTTCTTGGACCTGAAAATCTTAGGGATCAACTTTGTAGCCTTTCACCTCCTCTGGATGGCATTAATCTGGCCTCCAGTTCTAATGTAAWGAACCTTGGTGTTATTTTTGATAAGGATATGTCTTTTAAACCCCACATTAAAAATGTAACCAGGACTGCCTTCTTCAACCTGCGTCACTAAAATTAGAAACATCTTGTCCAATAATGATGCACAAAAACTGATTCATGCGTTTATCACGTCTAGTCTGGATTACTGTTATTCTTTATTATCTGGGCATCCAAAAAACTCTTTAAGAAGTCTTCAGTTAATCCAAAATGCTGCTGCTAGAGTTTTAATGAGAGTTGGAAGGAGGGATCATACAGTATTTCTCTAGTTTTAGCTTCTCTCCACTGGCTCCCTGTCAAATTCAGAATAGAATTTAAAACATTGGGCCTCATGCAAGAACATGTTCGTATTCTTATCCTAAATTTCTCTTACTTTTGTTCGTACAAAGGGTTCGTACGAACACGTCACGTCAGATTCAACAAACACTTCTATCTTCGGGAAACGTGCGTAAATGAGCTGCGTAAATTTCCACCTGTTCTATCCAGCTGCTCGTGCACGCGAGAGGAGATTAGCATAATTACCACCCCAAATACACCATATAAGGCTATTGTAGGGGTAACCCTGGTGAAATAAGCATTTCTATTTTTTGTCTTTGATTTTGTTTTACACTTATAAGAAGAAAGTCATTTTAAAG
>NW_013952661.1:351831-353331 GCF_001266775.1 Austrofundulus limnaeus
ACGTTGATTACTAAGAGCCAGGTGCGAGGAATGAAGTAATTACTTGGTGATGGCTTGACATGATTCATGACACAGAGCTTTCAGTTATCAAGCTCCTCTCTTGTGGAACCAACTTCCAGTTTCTGTCTGTGAGGCTGACACTCTGTCTACTTTTAAGATTAGACTGAAGACTTTCCTTTTTGATAAATCATATAATTAGACTTGGGTTTCCTGAGTTATCCCTTAGGTATTATAGTTAATTAATTATGCTGCTATAGACAGACTGCTGGAGCACAAACTGAGCACATTTCCTCACTCTGCTGTTATCTTTAGTGTCTCTTCTCTACATGTTTATTGTAATTATTTCTATCAATAACGTTTTTTTACTTTGTCTCTTCCAGAAGAAGGTGCACCTGGACGAGTCCTGGACCAGTTATTCTGTGTTTACCTGTGTTTCTTTCCTGTCCCCAAACCCAGCTGGTCAAGGCAGATGGCCGCCTGTCCTGAGTCTGGTTCTGCTGGAGGTTTTTTCCTGTTAAATGTGCTATAGCTTTAGTCTCAGCCATATTTTTTGTTTAGTTTTTCTGTTTAGTCTTGTGTTTTTAGCAGATTTTGTTTTCAGCCTGTTTCAGTCCTGCTCCCCCCTCCTATCACAGATCCTCCCCTAAATCAAGCTCATGCAACTCACCTGTGTTCCTCTGCAGATAAGCCAGCCATTTCCCTCAGTCCGTTGCCAGTTTATCATCAGCCTTGTCTATGATCTACCTGCATTCTCTTCCCATGTCCTGTCTTTGCCTTGGTTCCTCGACTCTGGTTACATCCTCTGGTTTTTCAATCCTTGCCTCAGCCTCTCCTGGATACCTCCACTCATCGGGTCTCATGGTATTGACCCTGGTTCTGTGTTTTGGATTACTTCCTCTCGTCTCAACCCTGTCCGGCAACACGACATATCTGACTTCCTGGTTTTCGACCTTCGCCTGTATCCTGGATTCCCGACAACCGCCAAGAATCTGCAACCTGGTAAAATCTCTGCTTACTCTGTGCATGACCCTAGCCTGTTTAACCATTCCGTTACTACCAAACAGATCATTTAAATCCTCTGAGTTAGTCGGAAACAACATCGAAGATTCCCGGTACCAGAAACTCCCTGATGGTGTTTCCACGTGGAGGTTTCTTGCAAACACCAGGTTGGTGAACTCAGATAACCTCGCAACTCTGACCCTGTTTTTCTGCCGAACTAATTTGTGGCTTCTGTGTACAGATTACCTGGCCCGAGATCCAGTTTGGTTCCAATCCCGCACCAGCAATATTAATAAATATTGTAAACCTTCTTTTGTATCCGAATCATTCACTGTGCTCAGACCTAGTTTCATAACACATGGGGAGTTTTTCTTCTCCACTGCTTCCTGTGTGCTGCTCAGGATGGGAGACTATGATGAAGCAAAGATTATGTGCAGTTTGTGTGTGTGTGTGTGTGTGTGTGTGTGTGTGTGTGTGTGTGTGTGTGTGTGTGTGTGTGTG